>NC_068355.1:98235469-98472969 GCF_020536995.1 Dreissena polymorpha | reverse complement strand
ACCATTGGCATCTACTCGTTTTTTATGCCCCCAGATCGAAAGATCGGGGGCATATTGTTTTTGGCCTGTCTGTCTGTCATTCATTCATTCATTGTGTGTGTCCCAAAACTTTAACATTGCTTAAAGTTTTGCAATGACTTTTGCATTATTGAAGATATCAACTTGATATTTGGCATGCATGTGTATCTCATGGAGCTGCACATTTTGAATGGTGAAAGGTCAAGGTCATCCTTCAAAGTCTTATGTCAAATTTATGGCTTCAAAGCGGGGCAATAGGGGGCATTGTGTTCTGACAAACACACCTCTTGTTTATCAATAGTCCTTCCATCTGTCTGTTTGAGGTTAACCTAAAATGACAAATATTGTCTAATATCATAAATGCTTTCTTAAAGCCTTTGATACTTGCATGGATGATTTCTTTCGACACTATCAGCGCAATCACTTCACCTGACCTATTTATAACCAAGACATTGACTTTGGACTGTAAGTAATTCACGACGTCCAAATTCCTGGTTATATTAAAATTAGGTTTAGTGTTATATCTTGCTTCAAAGCTTTGAAACTTTCATGGATGATGTTTTTGAACTCTCTAAAGACATCTGAATCAACAGACCTTATTTTGGACAAATGAACCTACTTTTGGACATATTCAGCAGGTCAAATTTCTTGATTTATCCAAATGGACCATTTGCCTAACTAAAACTTCTGACTAAAAAGCTTTGAAACTTGATTTCAATGTTATAAGCTCGTACTTTCCAACTGATCTCAGTTTGACCTTAAAACTTACCTTCTTTTGGACATTAAAAAAAAAATCAAAACTGTCAAGGTTTACTAATGGGCATATGCGTTTATTAAATTCATCATCTTGTTTTTAGTTTAAAATGAAGATAGTAAAAGTTGCTTTTTTAGGTTATGTATATCTGTGTAAATGGGGTGAAGGGTAAATTCATAGATTTGAAAAGGTAGAATTTTTTTGTACATTAAGTATATAAAGTATATTTTTCTTATTGAAACTCAATAATAGGTAGGACTTTGTTGTTAATATGACCTTTCTATTTCTTCAAGTATTTCTAAGACTTTATTTTAAGAATTCGGAAAGTTATCCTCTGCATCAGGAACTCAAGTAATAAGGATTTTTTTAATGCTGCATTTCATGATAATCAACAAGAACATAAACATGTTTAACATGCTTATTTGAGGAAAACTGGGCTTAATCTTTATGCTTAAAAATAAACCTGTGCAGTTTACACAGGGTTATCTTGGAAACACTGCGCTGTTATGAAAGTTTCGTTCACAGGAGGTCTCTTCTAAACCGCAATCCAGTGAAGGAAGAATGTTTTGACCCTTATTAGCCTGTGGTGACCACACATGCATTAAGCATAGCTTGTCCAGAAATAAGCTTAATTGAAGTGAAATATTGAGGCACTGCACCAGTACAGGATGATTATATGAGTCAGGTTCTGAGAAAACTGGGCATAATGCATGTGCGTAAATTGTCGTCCCAGATTAGCCTGTGCAGTCCGCACATGTTAATCAGAGACAACACTTTCCGCCTAAACAAGATTTTCGGTAAGGAGGGACTTTCTTGAAACTAAAAATACCATAAAAGTCGAAAGTGTTGTCCCTGATAATCCTGTGCGGACTGCACAGGCTAATCTGGGACGACATTTTACGCACATGCATTAAGCCCAATTTTCTCAGAACAAGACACATATATGGAAAATTTCCAATAGGCTTCATATGAAATTCCTGAGATGTTTCAGGTCAATAATGGAACTGTCAGCTATTGTAATTATGTCTGGATGTGTTAGGCTTTTATTGTATACACTATGCTTAGCTGTCCAAAAATAATTTTCCAATGTGGGATTGCATTTGATTCCTTTAAAAAATCAGTTATTTATTCCAAAAGTGCACCATTTTAGGCTAAGAATAATAAGGTTATTCATTAAACTTCCATTGTTTACATTATGCTTGTATTGTTATATGTTTTGTTGATTATGTTTAGAAATGAAGTAAAAAACTGACTCAGTTTGTTGTTATAATTTCAATTACAAAATTTGAATGACTCACTGAAGAATAAACACACATACAAAGTAATATACATATCTTTATTGTGATCTGAGAATTGTTTGTTATAGAATAAAAAATTGGCATGCTTTGTTAATATTACTTCCATTAAGGAACCATGGTTGTTGTTTTTCAAAATTAAATATTGAAAAAGTAAAAGAGATGTTTAATCGACAATGTAGTTTAACTTGAAATTAGGCATTTCAAGAAATACCTGTTCAAACAATATGAAGTGTGGAAAGACTACTAGGAAACACTGGTCAGCAACTATGAATAGAATGGTGACCATTGGAGAGACAGTGGACAGCTTGACAAGACAGCACCTGAGAGTTCTTTGGCTTGGCAAGCCGAAGTACGCCCTTTGTGAGAAGGATACTGTTCCACTTGCAAGGGACAGATTTGTAGAAACATAGCCCAGAAGTCATGCAAGAAAAGGGGAGGATGAGCGATCTACAAGCTTGACACCAGATTGCGACACACATAATCGCCAACGGACTACGAGACAGACCAACGATTTAACTAGGGTTTGCTGTAAATGGGAAAAAATGTGCAAGAATTAGAAGGGGCTGAATACCCACCAAACAGGCCTTGACTGTCCCCTGATTTTAAGGATGGTACAATGCAAAGGCAACCTCATGAGACAGAGGAGGGCCGCGACAAAGTTACACCCCACTGTGTCTAGAATCTCAGTTCCGTTCGAGGATGAAGTCAACACTTCAAGTTCAAAAAATGTCAGGATAAAAGGCTCGGAGGAGAGCAGTGCGCTTGAACCCAGAGGCACTCAGGACAAAGCAACAGGAAACAACAACAGAAAAAAGCGGATCAAGTTGCCAGCAAGCTTAGAAAAGAAGGAATGGTATGTGTATGAGGAAGAGATCGACATGGTGCTTGGGACGGCCTTTGCTGGGCCTTTGGACGGAAAACTTGCAGTGATGGCAACAATCATGCACAGCATGGGGCTGTGCAGATTTGGTGCTCAGCAGAAGAGAGCAGCAAGGACAACGCCCATACTTAATCAACACAAGCACAAGATCAACCAACTCAGGGGAGACATACAGCGCCTCACTTTAAGGACGCTTCAGAAGAGAGACCAGCATTTGCCGAGTTGAGAAAGAATCTGCGCCAGCTTCTCTTAGAATAGCAGAAAACAACAGAAATAATTGAAAAGAGAGGTCAAGGATGCAGGCCAACTTCACAGCTAACCCATTACTGTTCACAAAAAAACTCCTTGGAGACAAGAGGTCAAGCAGGCTAGATTGTCCAATACAGGAAGTGGAGGACCACCTACGTAATTTACACTCTGGAGAGACCAGAGAACAGGACTTGGGAGACCCCAACATGCTTTTTTTCCTGGAACCACAAACTTATGTTTATGACAATACTGAGCCAAAGCTGCAGGAATTCAGAGACGTCATCAGAGAAGCAAGAACAGGATCAGGGCTAGGGCCCAACAGAATCAAGTATACAAGAATTGCCTAGACTGTTGGAGAGACTTTGGAGACTAATCAAAGTGGTGTGGAGGATGGGACTGTTACCAGACTGCTGTTTACTTTCAGAGGGCTGCTCCATACCAAAAGAGGAGGACTCCAAGACTTTGAAACAGTTCCGGACTATTTCCCGTCTGAACATTGAGGGACATGTATTCTTGTCCATCCAAACAACGCAGCTTCCTGTTCATGTTGACAAACAAGTATATGCACACTTCAGTGCAAAAGGGAAGAGTGCCAGGGATCTCAGGGTGTCTTAAACACACCAGCGTGCTCTCACAACTCTTAATGAAGGCTAAGACAACCAAACGAGATATGACGGTCTTGTGGTTTGACTTAGCCAATGCTTATGGAACAGTGCCTCACAAGCTTCTAGACTTAACACTGAAGAAGAATTTGAACCTAGAAAGTAAAAGACATGCTGAAACACTATTTTGACAACTACAAAATGCGGTTCACAGTATCTGACTAAGCAACTTCATGGCAAAGCCTCATGGCTTGGATAGTTACTGGCTGTATTACCTCTGTCATTCTCTTCTCTGCAGCGATGAACCTAATGTTGAAAACGGCAGAGAAGATGAGCCGAGGTACAATAACCTTCTCAGGTATATGACAGCCACCAACAAGAGCCTTCATGGATGACATGACAAGAACATCTTAGTCGGATCCAGATGGAAGATGGATGTTGGAAGACTTAGAACGACTTATCTCATGGTCAAGGATAAAGTTCATGCCAGTCAAATCCAGGAGCTTAGTTCTGAAGAAAAGAAAGGTACAAGACTGATTTCGCTTCAGAATCAACGAAAAACTCATCTGACAGTGACTGAGCAGCCAGTAAAGAGCCTTTGCAAGGGTTTCAGAAAATCTCTCTGAGACCAGGAAAGTTTGATAGAGATGCAGCAGTAGTAAGATGACTGGATGCAAGCCGTGGACAAGAGCAGTCTTCCAATGAAGTACACAGCTTGTATCTACCAACATGGAGTTCTACCAAGACATCTGTGGCCTCTTGGTGTACGCTGTCTCAGTATCGACTTTCGAAGCCATATAGAAGAAATTAGGCCAATACATCAGAAGATGGCTCGAAGTTCCAAGAACCTTCTAAAGTATCGGCCTGTATAACTCTGGCAGCAAAATACAGCTTCCCATTTCTCTTTTACGGAGGAGTTTAAATTTACCACAGTCAGGCAAGTCAAGATGCTGTGAGACAGTACAGACCAGAAAGTAATTGGGGCCCCGTGGGAAGTCAACAAAGGTCGGAAGTGGAGAGCAGACAAGGCAGTTAACAATGCAGAATCCAGGCACAGGGACATAGTGGAGGACAACTACATCTGGCATGTTGGGATTAGGGTGTGTCACTAGAGCCAGTTGATGGTCAGCATCACCAGCAGAGAAGAGGAGGTTGGTCCTGGTTGAATTTCGGTCGAAAGAGGAGGAGACAAGACAAGCGGCAGCGGAACGAATGGGGAAAAACAGGGCAGTTGGCACCTTCGGAAGATGTCGTGGATAGCGCCGAAACATCTAATGAAGGGCGACTCCACTTGAAGAAGAGACTGATGCATTGACATTATCCATTTTTTATTCATAATGAATTGTGGATGTTTATATTATCGTTTTCTATTTGTATGACTGACTGCATTCGGAATTTGGAGTTACAAATAATAAACAGCACGAAAACAAGGAGAATTAAAACATTGTGTTTTAACGTCAGTTTGGTAGTGGAATGTAACCTAGATTGTGGGGTGTTGGATTTCACAGAGCAAGCGTTTGGTCAGTCTTCTTTTAATACAGAATAAAAAAGTTGGAAAAGTCTGCAACAACTGGGATTTTAATATTATGCGTCGTTTGTCATATAACATAATTACTTTTTAAGAAATTTATTTAATTCTGATCATTTGCTATTTTTTACTCGCTGTCAATATGATTCACTAAAAACAATGTGTACAACTAATAGAACAGAACGCTATCTTCTAATAAAAAGACATGATTCATGCCATTTCAATTTAACACCTAACTGCCGTGCCATAAATGAAATCAGAGATCTTGCATTTTGATAGTTCTTTGATAATATTGGGTAAACATTATTTTCAATTGACTCGAAGAACTTAACTATGCCTTTGGTAAACATGAAAAAAGCAAGTAAGGCAGCAAACAAATCGTCCAGTAAAGGATTCACTGTCCGGGTTATCACAATGGATGCTGAATTGCAGTTTGAAAATATTGAGGTAAATTTCACTGTTATTGTTTTTTTTATTACAAAAAATGTTTGTGATTATAATATATATCTTTTTACACTTAGATCTGTCATTTTTGTCAGGAATTTATAATAGTGAAATTGGATTAGGGTGTGGTCTTGTGAAAAAAATGATTCAGACATATTCAAGTTTCCCTGAGCATCAGACAACTTTTTTCAAATGGTTGTTTAATGACTTATCCCAGAATCTGGAAAATCTATCAGACAAAACAAATCAGAACAATTTTATGGTCTTTAATTTGTGAAGTCTTTAAATCAGGAAATTGGTGTATTTAATTGATTTACTGTCAAATACTTCATAATCGATAACTACCAGTAAGTGTTGTTAAGTTTAAGCCTTGAAAAATCCATTTGGCCTCTTGAATATGCAAGTCAAGTTGGCGGTCTGGTGAGTAAAAATTAATACTTGACCGACCAGGCGAGTGCTGTTTTTCTGGTTGAAAAATATAAATTCAGTTCCAGAACACCTGCCACATCGATACACATTGCAAATTATTTTTCGAACGAACTAAAAATTGGTTAAGTACACACAAAAACTGCTCTTTTGTTTTAACAATGTAAATGAGGTCACATGCACAGTAAAAATAATCTCGAAATCAGCTGCGCTCGTTTCTTAGATGTCAGTGCTCTTAGGTAATCGAATAATAGTGAAAAAGACGCTGAATATATTGGTCATTCCGTGAAGAATAAAATTTCCTTTTAATGTTAATATCTTTAAAAAAATACATAAACTGGTTTATTATAATACTTCTTATATTTAACTATAAATAAACAGAAAAAATAATTATTTATAAACAAAATAATTCGTGATCAGAAGCCATAGCAAAAAATTATGATAATGTAACCATTTGTCAATTTGACACTAATAAATTAATTGAATTTTTTGCAAACTAATTACAACTATAGTATTTGCTTATAGATGTTTGTTTATTACAATGAGACAAAGTCAGATGATAGTTTTAGTTAAGAAAAAGGTTCTGGTTGATCATTACTATCAATATAGATATATTTTTTATGCAGGGCGAGAAGATTAAAGTGAAGGGCAAGTGGCTCTGAAAAAAAAATTCAAGGCCTGAAGTTGTAAATATTAAGCCTGATAGAGTTGCATATGGAAACTAACTAAATGTTGCATTTGATATTAAAAAAAAAAAAAAAAATATTTTAAATCTTCAATTGAGATTTTTTTTATACAGCAATTGGGAAATGTGTAGTTTTTTCCTAATTGGAAAAGTTTTTTGGAACTTTATAAAGAAGGAAAAAAATAGTCGGAAAAGTTATAATATTACAGTTAGGGTTGGCCTTGAGTGAAATTTTATGGAGAAGTCACTTCTCTCTTGACTGAAATAAGGGAGCAAGCAGGAAATATCAATCAAAAGTTGTGTATTGTCATAATTGATTAATAATAAATTGATTTAAGATAAGGGCAAAATGAATTTCTCCCATATCTGAACGAAAGCAAGTCACTCTCTGCGAAAATATAGCCCCGGTTGACCCCTCTCAGTCAACTCCTGACAAGTACCGGTATGCTGGTCTGACATGACAGATCATACAAATGTGCGACAACATACAAACATTTATTAGACAATGTGATTGCCCTTTACATGTTTCAAAGAATAAGTTTGTTGAGTTTGTTCAGGTCACTAATAATTGTATTTTGTGTGTTTTTAGATGAAAGCATATGGACAAGAGTTATTTGAACTTGTCTGTAGAACTATTGGCTTGCGAGAAACATGGTTCTTTGGACTGCAGCATCAGGATTCAAAAGGATATATTGCATGGTTGAAATTTGATAAAAGGGTATGCATTTGATGATATTTCTCAATAATTTCTCAAACAATTATTATCTCACGCCATAGGCGGAGGGATATTGTTTTGGCGTTTTCTTTCCATCCGTTGGTCCGTCCAGAGCCATATCTTTGAAGTGCTTGGGCAGATTTCATTAAAACGTGGTTTGAGTGTATATATGGATAAGAAGATGATGCACGCCAAATGGCATTGTACACCATCTGTTAATAACGGAATTATGGCCCTTTGTATCTTGAAAAAATGCTTTTTAATATATGCTGAGTGCTTTATCTCCATTAACACATGAGCCAGAGCCATGAAACTTGCCATAGTTGCTCTCAATCATCTGGGGGTGCTTCACATTCTACAACCCAGCGATTTTTTTGTCCAAATGGGAAAAGTACCCGTACCTGTCCAATCGGGAAAAATTGAGTCGTGAAAACTCTCAAATTGGGAAAAAACGAGTCGTGAAACCCTCAAATTGGGAAATTGGTGTATTTGATTTTATGCTCCCAAATACTTTAAAATTGATAACTAAGTGTTTTCAAGCTGTCAATATTATATTTACATAGGTTCAAACCATAGAGCTGCACAGGAAAACAAACATAATGTTGCATTTTCCAAAAAAAAATAATTTTTTTTTTACCTTAAAGGGATCTTTTCACGCTTTGGTAAATTGACAAAATTGAAAAAAGTTGTTTCAGATTCGCAAATTTTCGTTTTGGTTATGATATTTGTGAGGAAACAGTAATACTGAACATTTACCATGCTCTAATAAAGCCATTATATGCATCTTTTGACGATTTTAAAACCTAAAAATTATAAAGCGTTGCAACGCGAAACGATTGAATAATTTGGAGAGTTCTGTTTTTGTCGTAAAATTTTGTGAAACTACGAAGATTTCTTATATAAGGTATAAAATACGTTAAATATGTGTACTCGGCGGAATAGCTCAGTAGGCTAAAGCGTTTTTACTTCAGGACTCTGGCAGGACTCCAGGGGTCACTGGTTCGAAACCTGCTCCGGGCAATGTTTTTTTCCTTTTTTTAATTATATTCTTGATTTTTTACTGGAGCTTTTACGATCCAATGTTTACATTTATCAATATAAAGCATTTAATGAATATGTTATAAATTGCCAAAATCTGTGAAAAGGCCCCTTTAAATTGGGAATTTTTTGGCCAGCAATTGGGAAATTTGTAGTTTTTTCGTAATTGGGAAAGTGCCGTTTACCGGTACTTTATAAAGAAGGAAAAAAATCGCTGCTCTCATAATCCTAGGGGCTAAAGTCAAGGTCACACATTGAGGTCAAAGGTCACAAATTTGATGAACTATTCATTATTTAGTCAATCCTTTAATATGTATCAAAGGATTTTGTAATAACTGTCCACAATTGTTTTCCATTATCTAGCTGAGTGTCAAATATAAGATCCAGGTTGCTAAGGTCATGGTCAAAGTCACACACAAAGGTCAAAATCACACATTTTGATTAAATATGCCTTATTTTGGTAAGGATTCTACCGTACTAAAATGGATTCTTAAAATGTCCTGATGTAATTTTTCTCTATTATCAGGCACAACAATTCACTTATGCCTTTTCTTTTAGTTCTACACCCATCCATAAACAAAATGTATTTGGCGGGGGATATCAATTCAATAAATTTGCTTGTTATTCCTTGCTCCAAAATTTGTTTAGTCATACTAAAAGCAAATATAAAAAATCAGATTGAAATGGAGCAACAATTTTTATTAGCTCACCTGTCACGAAGTGACATGGTGAGATTTTGTGACCGTGTGATGACCGGCGTCCAATGTGTGTGCATGTGTGCGTGTGTCCGTCAAAAATTTATTTGTGAAGACAGTAGAAGTCACAGTTTTCATCCAATCTTTATGAAATTTGGTCAGAATGTTTATCTTGATGAAATCTGGGTTGGGATTGTATTTGGGTCATCTGAGGTCAAAAACTAGGTCACTAGGTCAAATAATTGACCTTATCGCAACATCCGGGCACTTGCGTCAGTTAGAGTTACATGCCCCTTGACGACGGTGAAAACAAAAGCGCTGTCGCCATTTTATTTGCATTGAAATATTTAACACTCCTCGCAATTTTCTTTAGTTAAAGCACATTTTCGCGACCATTTTTTAGAATAAAAATACCCAGAAATAGAAATTCTTTCATAATAAATTTAATTTAATGAACGAACACAAATAAGGATGAAAACAAACAACCAATAAATTTTAAATATATCAGGGACCTATACAAACAAAACATGTTTGTATAGGTCCCTGAATATATGCAACATATAGTAGCTGATTTGAACCTCTATATTTGTTACCTTATTACCTTGTTACGTATTAAATAAATTCTCATGATAAATGTTATTGTTTTTATTTAATTCACACCAATTTCGACACTTTTTGTTTCCGCATGTTAGGTATTTGAATGCCCCTTTCTTCATCACAAACCGATTATCGCGATGACGTCACAAAACGTTCTGATCATATCAGGCTTTGGAAGTGCAATCTAACCCTTCATAATAGTCAAAAGACATTTTAAACACCAATTACAGGACATTTAATTACCTATCGACTTCCCAATAGGAATGCAATTGACGAAATATCAGCAGAGGTGCTCAATCAGCGTAGTAAATCGACCGTATCTAGGGCATTGTTTTCACCGTCGCTAAGGGACTGTTCCTTTTGTGACGTCATCGCGATAAGGTCAATAGAAAAACCTTGTGTAGACAATAGAGGTTACAGTTTTCGTCCAATCTTTATGAAATTTGGTCAGAATGTAAATCTTGATGAAATCTGGGTTGGGATTGTATATGGGTCATCTGGGGTCAAAAACTAGGTCAAATAATAGAAAAACCTTGTGTAGACAATAGAGGTCACAGTTTTCGTCCAATCTTTATGAAATTTGGTCAGAATGTTAATCTTGATGAAATCTGGGTTGGGATTGTATTCGATTCATCTGGGGTCAAAAACTAGGTCACCAGGTCAAATAATAGTAAAACCTTGTGTAGACAACAGAGGTTTCTTCTTCATAGCCCAATACTCCTTAAGTTCCATACAGACAGGGTCTTATGTTGGAGCATTACGGCTATATTCCCTGTCTGCCTGTGTTCAACATTGTGCCACATATACGAATACATACCAATTACAATACAAAATATAATTTAAAACTAAATTACAATTACCAAATACAATTTTTTGTTATTATTTCTATATAATTGCATGTTTACATGCAAATCCCCCTTTTCTTATTAGAGCTATTAAATCAGGCTCTTCCTTCCCTATTAATTAATGTTTATTAATCTTTATATCTTCCCATCGCTAAGAGTTCTTTGTATTACATATAACTCTAACAACAAATTCCCATCTATCCATAGATTTAATACATAGTGGCAATGTTAAACCACTTTGTGATCTGTAAAATCCTTAAATATTAATAATTTTTGCTTATTTTAAACATATTACACTTTTGTGTATTTCTTTTCTTTCATAGAAACATAAAATTAAAGTAATTCTATATTGATTTTAACATTTAAAACACAGATCACAAAGTCTAAAGACTCAAACAAACCCATTGCAGTATATACTGAACATTGGGTCTAGTAATGATGACGCCACATACAACAGTATGTGTTTTCACCATCTTTACTTATAAAAATTGGGCTACTGTGAAACCATTTATTTTCGTCGGCACAAAATTTCGCCCTTTTCATAAAAATGACAATTTCGTCCGCTCTTAAATTCGTCCATTTCTGGTTTTGAAAAAAAACAACGTCCGATTTGTTTGTAATACATGTAATACGCGGTTGCGAAAAAATCGTGCTGGGAAAAGAGAGGTGACACTTGATAGTCACTTGCAGGAGGTGGGCCTTGTTTGGCATATGCCAATTAACAAGTCTGTTATTTTAGGTGATAGTAAATGTCCCTTATTATTTTATGTAATTGACACGTTCTTTGTTATGATTAGCGGATAAGTGGGACTGAATAATCGTTAACGAGTGTTTTAAACAACGAAGCCAATTGCCAATTGCAGTTAAAACAAAACACAAATCAAAATGTTCTTTATTAATTTGTAACAAAGCGCAGAATATATTTCAGTCAGGTGTTGATCACACATCGTCATATTTTAATTGCGTTTAATAGTGTTGTCTTCAATCCGGATTCGCCGCGTGTAGGCTGTATAATCTGCAACACCCCAGAAAAACACAATACACACAATGGGTAATAAAGTTGTTAACAATTAGCGCTAATCAACACTATTATACCTAAACGAAGTCGACGCATTCGATACAGCCTTATTGCATTCGCGTTTTACAGGAAATGTCAGTTGTCAGTACACTGTATAATGAACACCCCATTGTGTCAAAACCGGATTTAACTTGAGTGTGAATAGTCGACTGTTTCATGATCTTTGTATCAATACCATCTGTGTATCTGTATTATAAGTATACCAGTCAACAAATAAGGTGCGCGCTTCCGCATATGGGTATTCGGACGTTCAAAAAATTGACCTACGGTTTAGCGTTCATGCCGTCGACGTCGAACACATTAAGCAATCTAACTCGTTTTTTTTTACTATTTCTTTATTTGAAAAAAATACTAATGGCTTATAACTTACCTTGCAATCTTTTTTTCTCGCATTTTGCGAGTGTGCGAGTGTTAATTTCGAGCCCTGCGTATATGCGTGGATTACGCTGGATTTAAATGCCTCATGCCTACGGTAATTCAGTCTTATTTGTTTCAAATATGGGACATGATTGTTCGTTAGGATCTTGAATTCGTCCATCGGTCGAAGGACGAAAAAGGCGAAAATTAATGTCAAACGAATAATAATGGTTTCACAGTATTCTCTCTCTTTCTCTTTCCTTTTGAAATATCCAACAACATTATCACAATAATAATAAGAATAAGAATAAAAATAAAACATCAACATAGTAATTTATTACTATAAAACAATTCATGTATTTTATTAAAATTCAAGTTCTTTTGGATGTAATTATCCTTTTTCTTTCATTTCATATATTTCCTGCACAGAAATTCTTATCGTTTACATTCTGATAAGTGCACTCAATGTCAAGGTCGTCCGCTGGGCAATATTTCTATTTTAAAACGGATTGACCTACTTGTAATTTTTAATAAGAAATTTCGGCCAATCAGCGCCATTGTTATATAAGCCTATTAACCAATAGTAACCTGCTTTTTAACAGCATTAGGCTCAGTCACTATGTTGTTTATATTGAGTATTGCGTTTTAATTTAATTATAAGTAAAGCTATTTTTTAAATTACTAGATTTTTATTAAAGCACCGCACCAGCACTGCAAAGCTTCCTATTTTCATAAATGGAACAGCCCAGTAAAATCAGGCTGTCAATATTATGGCCGTTTTCGACTTTTTAAAGCAGATTTTTATGTAAAGCAGTGTGCTCGGGCAATGGTTTTTTAACCGAAGTCCCGAAGGTAAACAACCCCATTAGTCAGTCAGACAACAGAGGTCACAGTTTTCATCAGATCTTAATGAAATATGGTCAGAATGTTTGTCTTGTTAAAATCTGGGTAAGGATTGAATTTGGGTCATCTAGGGTCAGAAACTAGGTCTTTAGGTCAAAGTAAAAAAAACACAACTTTTGTAGACAGTAGAGGTCACAAGTTTCATCCAAACTGTATGAAATTCGGCCAGAATGTTAATCTTGATGAAATCTGGGTTGGGTTTTTATTTGGGTCATCTGGGGTCAAAAACTAGGTCATTAGGTCAAATCATAGAAAAACTTGTGTAGACAATAGAGCACATAGTTTTCATCTGATCTTATAAATGAAATATGGTTAGAATGTTTATCTTGATAATATCTGATTTTGGATTGTATATGGGTCATCTGGGGTAAAAAATTAGGTCACCGGGCCAATTTTAGTAAAACCTTGTGTAGATGAAACAGGTCACAGTTTTCATCATGTTTTAATGAAATTTTGTCAGAATGTATTAATCAATGAAATCTGGCTTGGATTTGTATATGGGTCTGATAGAATTTAAGTTGATGTAGCAAGGTTAGTCAGGTGAGCAATTCAGGGCCATCATGGCCCTCTTGTTTAAATTTGTTCAATAAATGTGTACTCAAATTGTCATTTGTCTGATGAAAGTAAATATACTTTTTTATATTCAAAGGTTTTAGATCAAGATGTCTCTAAGGAATCACCAGTGACATTCACATTTCTAGCCAAGTTTTACCCTGAAGATGTAGCCAATGAACTGATACAAGAGATCACACAGCATCTGTTCTTCCTGCAAGTGAAGCAGTCAATCCTGAACATGGATATATACTGCCCACCAGAGGCCTCTGTCTTACTAGCTTCATATGCAGTACAGGCAAAGGTACATTTCTCAATGATTGACCAGCTTCATACCTTGAAATCAATATAATGAAACATGTATTGTGTACAGCAATGTCTGAGACGCTGGACAACTGTCTAAGGCATAGCTGAACAAAGCTTTATTTAAATAATGGAGTATTCATCATTCTGTTGAACTGAGCAGTAGTGAAATTACCAACATATTTAGCTCTTAGCTCAGTTTAGCTCTGAATGTTGTGCTTAATTGGTCAGTTTTCTGTGTTGTTGTTTATAACTACAGTCGAAACCCGATGGCTCGAACTCGCTTGGCTTGAATTTCCGGTTGGCTCGAACTCGCATCAAAGCACCATTTTTTTTATGGCTATATATTCATATAAAATTTTGTCGGAAGGCTCGAACTCGCTTGGCTCAAATTATCGGATGGCTCGAACTGTTTTCACAGTCCCGGCTACAGTTTTCACATGTTCTTTTATTCGGATGGCTTGAACTCGCTTCGGGTCCCAAAAAGTGTTATTTGATTATGACCGCTTGATGAAAGGCACGCAATAATTGATTTATAACATGTTTGCTAACATGTCATCGACTCTTTCGTTACTTGATTTGAGTAAAAGATGACATTTTGTATCAGAGCTGGCGTTCTTGTAGATGCTGTATCATTATGGCTGCAACAGCTTAATCGCTAAAATGCTTCGTTGCTCGACGACAGCTACAGAACGCAACACAGACACACACAATGTCATTCTTCAAAATACATAAATAAATAAAGGAATGTAGTGCTGTCTCGTATGTAAAAAATGTGTATATAGTGCTGATGCATGTTTTGTTCTTTAGTGCTCTGTGTTACCTTAAAATGTGCTACGCTAAAACGTGCTGATATTTACTAAATGCTATTTGTAATTGTATTTGTAACTGTTTTAAAATATTCGTAAATTAAAGTATTAAGTATATATTTGTTTCTTATTAACTTATAAATTCAGAAGCAGTAAGTAGTGCGAAGTAGTACGGCGTTTTAGCAATATGTACTGCAGACTTGTTCGTAAGCAATAGTTTATAAGTAATCGGATGGCTCGAATTCCTGATGGCTTGAACTATTGTTGCCGGTCCGGACGAGTTCAAGCCATCGGGTTTTGACTGTAATTAAAAAAATCCCGTGAAATGACTTGCACAATTTACGAGACTTGATGTGAATGTTTCATGGGTGTTCCTTAAATTCGGAAATTATTTTGCACAAACGAACCATGAGTTGTTTTCTACCGTAATACTTCATTGTAAATTAATCAAAACAATTGCTTTATAATACTATATAGAAAATGTTAAAAATCTTCTTATCAGTAACCACTGGTCAAATTAATATATTTTTTGGTCCTAAAAAACAACAACTTATTTTTTGGAAAAAAAGAGATTTCAGATTTAAACAACCAGTTGATTTTATTGACTGTTTTTTTCAGTCAGCCTTTTTATGCCCCTGGTAGGGTGGCATATAGCAGTTGAACTGTCAGTCCGTCTGTCTGTCTGTTTGTTTGTCAGGCTGTGCGTCCGTCCCAAAACTTTAACATTGGCCATAACTTTTGCAATATTGAAGATAGCAACTTGATATTTGGCATGCATGTGTATCTTATGGAGCTGCACATTTTGAGTGGTTAAAGGTCAAGGTCATCCTTCAAGGTCAACGGTCAAAACACAAAGTCATCGGTAAGTTACAAACTTTAAAGAGAGATAATTTCTATTTAATATCACTTGGCAGGTGCAGATCATTTTCACAAAGGAAGTAATATTTTTTAAAGGGATATAATACAAAAAGTTTTTAATTTAAACTGGCGTAGTAGGGGGCATTGTGTTTCTGACAAACACATCTCTTGTTTAAAGTACATTTTCAAAATGTGAATAATTTGTAATAGAACATTACATATTGTACTGGTGATGTTTCTGGTATATGATGTGATTTGCCTTAGTTATAATCCAACAAAGTTTCAAGCTTTTAGCGTTAAGAAAACATTGACAACACTTTATATGATTTTAAATGTCTGTATTTAATTTAATCAATAATAATGTATTATTTTCCTATCTTACAGTATGGAGATTATGATGAGACTACGTATGAGCCAGGGAGACTTGCAAGTGAAGATCTGCTGCCTCAGAGAGTCATTGACCAGTACCAGATGACCCCTGAAATGTGGGAGGAGAGAATCAAAACATGGTATGCTGACCAGAAAGGAACTCCAAGGTAAGTCCTGGTTCTCATAATATTTAACTACATGTATGTAAACAACGAGATATTTGATACTTGTTTTTGGTTCATTTTAGGAAGTTAAAATGCTTTGTTTAGTGTTAGAATCCAAACTTTGGTACTGGTAGTTAAATGGTAGTCAAATTAAACGCAATACTTTTATATGACTGTTTCTTAGGAATTTTGATGCAATGAGATCTTTGTCTTACAATTATATGTTTATGAATAAATGAAGGCCAAGTGTGAGGTTTCATGACTTAAAACCAGTGTAAACACCTAATGTTATGCTTTATGTTTCAAGATAGTGACCTCATTATCCCCACGCTTTTTGAAAAAAAGGTGGGGATATTGTGGTTATCTCCGCCGTCCGTCCGTCCGTCTGTCCGTCCGTCTGTCCGTCCGTCCTGGCCACTATCTCCTCCTACACTAAAAGCACTAGAACCTTGAAACTTACACACATGGTAGCTATGAGCATATGTGCGACCCTGCACTATTTGGAATTTTGATCTGACCCCTGGGTCAAAAGTTATAGCGGTTGGGGTGGGGCCGCGTCAGAAATTATCACTCATTTTTTTAGGTTATTTTACATTTACTTCTTTATTTCTACACCGATTTACTTCAAATTGATACTGGACCTCTCTTATGACAATACGGTCAATCTCAACCATGCATGGCCCCATTCCCAACCCTTGGGCGCCCCGCCCACATAGGCCACACCCACCAAAAATTTCCATTTACTATAATTTTTTCATTTCTACACGGATTCACTTCAAATTGATACTGAACTTTTGTTATGACATTAGGGTCAATCTCAACTATGCATGGCCCCAATTCCAACCCTGGGGCGCCCGCCCACATAGGCCACACCCACCAAAAAATTCCATTTACTATAAAAAAAATTTAGGTTATTTTACATTAACTTCTTCATTTCTACACTGATTCACTTCAAATTGATACTGAACCTCTCTTATGACAAAACGGTCAAACTCAACTATGCATGGCCCCGTTGCCAACCCTGGGGCGCCACGCCCACATAGACCACACCCGCCCAAAATTGCCTTTTACTATAATTTCTTCATTAATACACTGATTCACTTCAAATTGATACTGAACCTCTCTTATGACAATACGGTCAATCTCAACAATGCATGGCCCCATTACCAACCCTGGGGCACCCCGCCCACATAGGCCACACCCTCCCAAAATTGCCTTTTACTATAACTTCTTTATTTTTACACCCATTCACTTCTAATTGATACTGAACTTCTCTTATGACAATACAGTCAATCTCAACTATGCATGGCCCCATGATCAACCCTGGGGCGCCCTTGGGTCAAACATGCGGCGTGGGGATACGCGTCGGCCATTTCTAGTTCCTTTTTAGCTCGACTATTATATATGAAATTTATATTGTGGAGCTATCCTACTCACCCCGGCATCGGCGTTGGCGTTTCCGTGAGCTTGCAAATGTTAAAGTTTGCGTACTACCCCAAATATTTTCAATGTCCCTGGACATATTGCTTTCATATTTTGCATACTTGTTTACCATCATGACCCCAACCTATAAACAAGAGCAGACAACTGTATCAAGTATTTTGACATAATTATTGCCCCTTTTTTACTTAGAATATGCATATTATTGATAAATCTATGTTAAAGTTTGCATACTACCCCAAATATTTGCTATGTCCTTTGATATATTGCTTTTATATTTTGCATACTTGTTTACCAACATGACCCCAACCTATAAACAAGAGCAGACCACTGTATCAAGCATTTTGACAGAATTATTGCCCCTTTTATACTTAGAATATGCATATTATTGATAAATCTATGTTAAAGTTTGCGTACTACCCCAAATATTTCCTATATCCTTTGACATATTGCTTTTATATGTTGAATACTTGTTTACCAATATGACCCCAACCTATTAACAAGAGCAGACAACTCTATCAAGCATTTTGTCATAATTATGGCCCCTTTTCCACTTAGAATATGCAGCAAATGTTAAAGTTTGCGTACTACCCCAACTATTTTCTTTGTCCCTTGACATATTGCTTTCATATTTTGCATACTTGTTTACCAACATTACCCCAACCTATAAACAAGAGCAGACCACTGTATCAAGCATTTTGTTATAATTATTGCCCCTTTTATACTTAGAATATGCATATTATTGATAAATCTTTGTTAAAGTTTGCTTACTACCCCAAATATTTCCTTTATCCTTTGACATATTGCTTTTATATGTTGCATACTTGTTTACCAACATGACCCCAACCTATAAACAAGAGCAGACCACTGTATCAAGCATTTTGACATATATATGGCCCGTTTTACACTTAGATAATTGAACATTTTGCTTAAATTGCCATAACTTCTTTATTTATGATCACATTTTATTATTACTTTGACAAAACAACACTTACCTGAATTCCACAATGGATTCCACCCAAACAATATCCCACGCCCCTACCCAGAATCTCTCCCTTCTCCCCCCCTCAATTTTTTTTTGTTTTTGTTAACATCATCTAATAAATTACCACACCACACATTATACCCCCCTACCCCCCCATTTTTTTTTAAACATCATCTAATTAATTACCCCACCCCACATTATACCCCCCTCTCCCCCCCCCCCCCCCCCCCCCCCCCTACCCCCCCCCCCCAATTTTTTTTTTTTTTTTCCTTTTTTATTTTTAGCTCACCCGATTGCTCAGGTGAGCTTTTGTGACCGGTCTTTGTTCGTCCGTCCGTCCGTTAACATTTGCTCATAAACACTCTAGAGGCCACATTTCGTGTCCCATCTTCATGAAACTTGGTCAGAAGCTTTGTCCCAAGGAAATCTCAGCCGAGTTCGAAACTGGGTTGTGCCAGGTCAAAAACTAGGTCACTAGGTTAAAAAAAGATAGAAAAACCTTGTAAACACTGTAGAAGTCACATTTCATGCCCAATCTTCATATAACTTTGTCAAAATGTTTGTCTAAATGATATCTTGGTTGAGTTCATAAGTGGTTCTGGTCCGTTGAAAACATGGCCGCCAGTGGGGGGGGCAGTTTTTCTTATTTGGCTTTAGAGAAACCTTGTAAACACACTAGAAGTCACAATTTTTGCCCAATCATCATGAAAGTTGGTCAAAACATTGGTTCAATTGATGTCTCGGACGAATTAGAAAATGGTCGAGATCGGTGAAAAAACATGGCCGCCAGTGGGCGGGGCATTTTTCTCTATATGTATATTGTGGCAGTTTTCCCTTTTTGGCTATAGAGAAACCTTGTAAACACTCTAGAAGTCACAATTTTTGCCCAATCATCATGAAAGTTGGTCTAAACATTGGTTTTATTGATATCTCGGACGTGTTTGAAAATGGTCGGGATCGGTGAAAAACATGGCCGCCAGTGGGGGGGGGGGGGCATTTTTCTCTATATGTATATAGTGAAAACATGTTAACACAGTAGAAGTCACTTTTTTTGCCCTATTTTCATGAAATTTGCTCAGAACATTTGTTTCCTTGATACGAGAGTTGAGTTAAAAAATGGTTCCGATCAGTTGAATAACATGGCTGCTAGTAGGGGGGCAGTTTTCTCATTATGCCCCCCCCCCCCCCCTTTCGAAGAAGAGGGGGTATATTGTTTTGCTCATGTCGGTCAGTCCGTCCACCAGATGGTTTCCGGATGATAACTCAAGAGCGCTTATGCCAAGGATCATGAAACTTCATAGGTACATTGATCATGACTCGCAGATGACTCCTATTGATTTTCAGGTCACTAAGTCAAAGGTAAAGGTCACGATGACCCGAAATAGTAAAATGGTTTCCGGATGATAACTCAAGAACACTTATGCCTAGCATCATGAAACTTGATAGATACATTGATCATGACTCGCAGATGACCCCTATTAATTTTCAGGTCACTAGGTCAAAGGTCAAGGTCACGGTGACTCAAAGCAGTAAAATGGTTTCCGGATGATAACTCAAGAACGCTTATGCCTAGGATCATGAAACTTCATAGCTACATTGATCATGACTGGCAGATAACCCCTAATGATTTTCAGGTCACTAGGTCAAAGGTCAAGGTCATGATGACCCGAAATAGTAAAATGGTTTCCGGATAATAACTCAAGAATGCCTAGGCATAGGATCACGAATGCGAGAACTAGCTATTATGCCCAGAAAGTAGATGATTGTGGCCGTGATCAGAAAAGCCTGACGAAAGTAACAAAACATTAATGGGCGAACTGGATGAAGTTGTCCTCCCATCGGGTAAAGCTGCAAAGGTTCTCGCGCAAGAATTTTGTGACTTTTTTGTAAATAAAATCGAAGGTATACGAAATGAAATCACCTCTAACGCTAGTGCTGATATTCAGATGCCAGACAATATCGAAATAGAAATGCCTTTTAATGGAAACCAATTATCAGAGTTTTCACTCACGACCGAGAAAGAAGTCCGGAAAGTCATTCAACAGTCTGCAAACAAATCTTGCGAACTCGATCCGATCCCAACATGGCTGTTAAAAGAGTGTTTGAATGAACTACTTCCATTAATAACTAAACTAGTCAATGCATCACTACAAGCTGCATACGTGCCAACAACGTTTAAAAGTTCAAGAATACGACCACTTATCAAGAAACCGGGACTCGATCAAAATGAAATGAAAAACTATAGACCGGTATCAAATTTACCGTTTATTTCAAAAATTCTAGAAAAAGTCATCGACAACCAACTGGAACGACATTTAAATAACCATAACCTGCACGAAGAGCGTCAGTCGGCTCACAGAAAATTCCACTCCACTGAGACGGCGCTACTGCGTGTACAGAGCGACATTCTTCAGTCTCTAGATCAGAACGAAGCCACTATTCTAGTTATGCTGGATTTATCAGCCGCATTCGATACGATCGACCATACCACTCTTCTGAACTGAGCAATTTGGAATAACAAACAAGCCATTAAGATGGATGAAGTCGTACTTGACCGACCGCTATCAAACTGTTTGCATTGATGGCGAGCTGTCCAAACCCGTACTTATGACCTATTCAGTGCCTCAAGGGTCCGTACTGGGACCCAAAAACTACAGCTTGTATACAAAACCAGTGGGGGCCATCTGTAGAAAGCATAATCTACAACATCACTTCTATGCCGATGACTCCCAGTTGTACATGTCATTTAAACCCAAGGATTCTGTTTCGCGCGAAGATGCGCTGCAACGAATTGAAGCGTGTGTGACTGATATAGTACTGTGGATGAATAACAACTTACTTAAAATTAATGCCGACAAAACAGAAGTGATTATCTTTGTACCAAAGCACATTAAAACTGAAAATTTCACCGTTAAAATCGGCACAGCTGTTATCAAACCAACAACAGCTGTTAGGAACCTTGGTGCCATTCTAGACTCTCATTTAGATATGGAAAAGCAGGTAAACTCTGTTTCCAGATCATGTTACAACCAGATCAGACAAATAGGTCGAATTCGGAAATACCTGACTGTGGATGCAACAAAATCTCTGATAAACTCTTTGGTAACATCAAGACTTGATTACTGTAATTCCCTGTAATGTGGATCACCGAGTTATGCTCTGAACAGACTTCAAAGTGTTCAAAATACCGCTGCTCGTGTAATCACCAGGACACCACGACAAGGTCACATTACACTGGTGCTTAGGGAACTCCACTGGCTTCCTGTACATGCAAGAGTGGAGTACAAAGTACTGATGCATGTGTTTAAAGCACTTCAAGGACAGTCACCAAGCTACATCAAGCGTATGCTTGAGATTTACACTCCACGCAGAGAACTCAGATCTCAGAATAACTCAGTCCTGCTAGTCGCGCCGAGAACCAGGACTGTGTCGTACGGAGGCCGTTCATTCAGGTCTGCCGCTCCAACACTTTGGAACGTGCTACCAGCATCGCTCAGAGACATTAAAACATTACCAGCCTTTAAGAAAGCACTGAAAACCCACTATTTCGCAAACATTTACTTGCAATGATGATTATTTCAAAATTAATTCTGTGACAAGACTAAACAAAGCACCGATTTATGTTATACCAGTGTACGAGTAGTTTGTTATTTTAAACGTTTATTCTATGTTTAGCTTGGTATTAATTTCTTTTAAGCGCTTATAGGTATTTATTTTATAATTTGTTTTAATTCTTAAATACCATATTTTATAATTGTTCTTAAATATGCTTGTCATTTATATCCTCGTAGTATGTAGGTTTTTATCTATTTTCAGTTTTTATATGTGTCCATCTATCGCTGTTTATCATAGTTTTAAATTTCTTTGTTAATTTTACTGGTTGAACCATGCATTTGTATTGTACAGCACTTTTGAACGTGTGAATTCATGATAAAAGTGCTATATAAATATGGTAAATAATAATAATAATAATAATAATCATGCAACTTCATAGGTACATTGATCATGACTCGTAGATGACCCCTATTAATTTTCAGGTCACTAGGTCAAAGGTCAAGGTCACAGTGACCCGAAATAGTAAAATGGTGTCCAGATGATAACTCAAGAAAGCTTATGCCTAGGATCATGAAACTTCATAGGTACATTGATCATGACTCGAAGATGACCCCTATTGATTTTCAGGTCACTAGGTCAAAGGTCAAGGTCACGGTGACCTGAAATAGTAAAATGGTTTCTGGATGATAACTCAAGAAAGCTTATGCCTAGGATCATGAAACTTCATAGGTACAATGATCATGACTTGCAGATGACCCCTATTGATTTTCAGGTCACTAGGTCAAAGGTCAAGGTCACGGTGACCTGAAATAGTAAAATAGTTTCTGGATGATAACTCAAAATCGCTTATGCCTTGGTTCATGAAACTTCATAGGTATATTGATCATGACTAGCAGATGACCCATATTGATTATCAGGTCACTAGGTCAAAGGTCAAGGTCACAGTGCCAAATAATGTATTCACACAATGGCTGTCAAGGTCACGGTGACTCATCTTATAAAAAATGGTTTCTGGATGATAACTCAAGAATGCTTACGCCTAGGATCATGAAACTTCATAGGTATATTGATCATGACTCGCAGATGAAATAATGATGAAACTTGACCAGGATGTTTGTCTGGACAATATCTAGGTCAAGTTTGACATTTGGTAAAGATTGAATGAACCGAATCCTCTTAAGGTGAGCGAACTAGGGCCATCTTGGCCCTCTTGTTTTGTGTCATTTCAATGTCTACTCCAAACCAACCAATGAATTTCTAATTTCAAGAACAGAATTTCGGGAAAAAAATCCATAAAAACGTTCTTTCAACCCACATGATCCCTATTGTAGTGTCGCCTGCTACAAAGTTCAAACTGCGACATATAGAGATCACTTTTCCATCGTTTGTCTGTTCGTCACGACTTTTGTCATTCAAAATATGCCTGCAATAGACGTGTATAAGGTGTCAGGCATAAAAACGCACCAAAATGAGCCATTTGATGCTAAAATTTGAAAAAACACTTCCCGGACCCACCCCTCCACCGCCCCAATGTCAATTTGCTTCAGACGCCCCTGCCTTGTGACTAGTTTATTGACTTGTAGTAAAATTATAAGTTGTCACATAATTTCGCCACAGATAAATTGTCAATGAAACTTTCGTAATACAGAGAATTGCTTTGTGCTTTTTAATCTGAGTCTGTTTAATTTTGTTATAGATATCCAGCAGGACCCAGTTGTTCGTACACTAGGTTATTTAAACCCCTGGGTTAGCGCTAACCGCGGGATAAAGTTATCCAAGCTGGGTAACTAACCAGGCTGGATAAATGCTTTGCTTGAAATATTTACCCAGGCTGGATAACTATCCATGTTGGGTAAATTTATCCACTGGTTAACCCCTACACATATCCCATAATCCATTTTAAAAGCAATATGGCCGACATGTTCTCAAGCTATAAATAGGACAGCATATTCTGGAAAAAAGATTTAATAACATTAAATAGGACAGCATATTCTGGGAAAAAGATTTAATAACATTATAAAATCGTAAATTTTAAATCAGTTATATTCAATCCATTAAATGTTTATAGATCATTGAAACAAGTATGTATTTCATGTATTGTATTTGGCATTTTTCGTGATTCTGTAAATAAATTGCGAATGAGAACGTGTATAATTAACCTTTAACGGGATCATGAGTGTAAAGAAAGCGAATTATTTCGAACATACCATTTGTAAACGTTATAGCAAGCATGGAATGCTTTGTCGATGTTTCGATATTTCCGCCATTTAAATTACAAATTCTTTTAACATTTTCATTTGAACCGATATCGATTCCGCATTTCATCGTCATATAACACAACATTCAAAGATTTTTGGCGATTCTTACGTGGATTACGATACAAATAAAATTCGGCTATTTTGTTTGTTTACATGGATAAATTTTAACCAACCTTTAGACAAGGGTTAGATTTATCCAGACAAAACGCTGGATAAATTTAACAAACATGATGCAACAACACTTAACCAAAAAATTAACCCTTGGTTAAATTGATCCGGCATTTATCCCAGGGTTAAAATTTACCCAGGTTTCGAACAACTGGGTCCTGGTGTTCTGTTGTTAAAGGTACTTCATTGACTCCTTACAATTATAAGTGTGATTTTTGTAAAAATAAATTTAGTACATTGATAAAGTATCAGCAATGCGTTTTTTCTGAATGTGGGTGAGACGTCTGGCCTTCAATTTTAGGGGAAAAATATACAAAAAAGAAGAAAGCGGGGATTTTGTCAAAGGTTAACTTAACATTTAGGGGAATTTGCACTATTTTAAAGAAACTTATTGTGGGGAAGAGGCTTTTCCCATGGGGAAAGGGGCCTATATAAGGCCCCTGCTAAAGAAGGAAAAACACCTGATCAGTGTTTGAAAACTTTTGTTTAAACAGCAATATGCATACTCAATGAATTTTAAATTGCGAAATTGATTTGTTTTCAACCAGTTTATTTTTATATAAAATACTATAAGTGTGTTGTGATTATTTAGAGGATAAATGTTGACAGTAGCAGTTTCAAAACATAGGTTTGTAAAACGGACACGATGAATTTTAATGGGTGGGATAATTCTGCAAATTACTGAAAATACGTGAATATTAAATGATTCAAATGTTTTGTTATTTGTAAAAATATTTATATGGGAAAATTCGTCGTAACTTATTTTTTAAACAAATTTGTAAATCTTATTTAATATGAACATTGAAGTATTTGAAATGTATTTTTTTTAATCTGACACATAAAAAAGCCCCAGAGAAAAAAAAACAACGGCACTACAAGGTAGCATGTGCAGTTTAATGTGCATCAATTCATACTTAATTTAAGACCTAACTTCTATGTAATAACTTTACTTTCTGAAAATATTAGTGTTTGATATCTACAAATTTCATGAAGGTGAGCATTGAGTATTTTGATCAGACACAACTTTTGTGAATTCAATCTCCCTTGGCAGTCCAAAAATATTATTGCAACCATCGAAGAGGAGGAGTTACAGTAAACTATGATAAGTATTAAATTAATCGAATATAGAGGTATTATAAATAGATAAAATAACATGTACGCTTTCCATTTATATGCACATGTATATTTTTAAGTAAAATTTTAATATTTGTGACTTCTTCAGAATTGGTTTTTTTTCTAAATAGTATTGAATGTATAACATACATTGAAAAAAAATTGAATGACAAAAATGATTTATTTTCAACAATTGTTTACAATTTACACCAAAGAATGAAACAAATGTTCAATACAATAAATGTTAATACTTTAAATTATTTTGAAATAAAGTAATATAAGTATCATAGTTTGTTATCGATGCAAAGAAGTAGGCAGTAGGAACACCGTTGCAATACCTTGATTCTTGGGTAAAAAAAATTAAAATAAATCCCTACCCTACCTTGCTTTTTTGAGACCGTTGCCCTAAACACAGAATCTTTTTTTTCTGGTCTGATGGCTAAAGTTATACTGTCAAGCACTTGAATAGTCAAGCGCGCTGTCCTGTGACAGCTCTTGTTCTATATGCTTGTTGTTTTGTGATGTGTCTAAACATTTGGCAATAAATCAAGGATCTTGTTTTGCTTTTTGTATATTTTTTGTAATGTTCACATGTCTTTCATATGAGAAGTGTCCATTTAATGTTCACATGTCTTTCATATGAGAAGTTTCCATGTAATGTTCACATGTCTTTCATATGAGAAGTGTCCATGTAATATTCACATGTCTTTCATATGAGAAGTGTCCATGTAATGTTCACATGTCTTTCATATGAGAAGTGTCCATGTAATGTTCACATGTCTTTCATATGAGAAGTGTCCATGTAATGTTCACATGTCTTTCATATGAGAAGTGTCCATGTAATGTTCACATGTCTTTCATATGAGAAGTGTCCATGTAATGTTCACATGTCTTTCATATGAGAGGTGTCCATGTAATGTTCACATGTCTTTCATATGAGAAGTCCTTGTAATGTTCACATGTCTTTCATATGAGAAGTGTCCATGTAATGTTCACATGTCTTTCATATGAGAAGTGTCCATGTAAAGTTCACATGTCTTTCATATGAGAAGTGTCCATGTAATGTTCACATGTCTTTCATATGAGAGTGTCCATGTAATGTTCACATGTCTTTCATATGAGAAGTGTCCATTTGAACTTCAAATGTTAGTAAAGAGGGATAAGGCTTTACTAAGTTTGCTTTAACCCTTCACCACATAGCTACATATTTTGACAAACTTGTAGTCACTTACAAATTTAAATTTAATTGAAGACTTTACTAGATTCAAGTTTTAAGGTTTCATTTCCAACCCTTAGATACTGATGAGCAGCAAATGGCATAAAACCTGAACAGACTTCGAGTTACTCGCAGGCTGTTCTGGTTTTAGGGTGTTTGCAAACAGCCTTTTACACTTTGTTTCTGAGTGGTAAAGGGTGTAACTAAAATGTTTTCTTTTTTCTGATAAACAGAAGTGAAGCTGAGATGGAGTACCTTAAGATTTCTCAGGATCTGGAGATGTATGGTGTGAACTACTTCAAAATCGCTGTAAGTGCTGCAAATAACCGCTTTCTTTCAGTATTCAAATTTAAAATGAAGACTAAGATAAAACAAAAACATTGAATTAGCTTCTTTATTATCATCCAGGAAAGTGGAGGAGCTAAAAGTGAACACTTGGTCTTCCCTTCACAATTCTTACTTTTGCACTATGTAGTTGGTGGGATTGTGAAACAAATGACTGTGCTATTTTTTCCATCAGACACAGAGCTTTTAGGTCTAAATTTGATGTAACTTCAAATATTGCATCCCCTTTGGATGGACTGGTGCACATTTGTAGGTAGCATGAACAAACAAGGGTGGCACAAATCGGCAGTAAACAAATAGTGGCACTTGACTATCTGGCTTAACATGAGTCTAAATAACACTTGAAAGTTCTTTTCTGAGTAAATTAAACAGTCCGAAATCATCCAATAATGGAAATCGAGATATTTATCTTTCAGAACATTCAATGCCTTGCCACTTGCAAGCTATTTAGAAAATAAAAATCGTAAACCAAAAAGTTTGTTATGTTGTTTTTCGCGGTTATAGACAGTGTTCCTGGCTGAAATAAAAGTCAGTAACATCAAAATCTTTGGGCCCAATCATGGTGTTTTGCAGAAATCGGGACATATTGTTTTTAGGAAACCGACGAGCTGTAATCATTAAAAATTTCAGCAGGCAAGTTTATGTTAATATTCTTATGTTTTCCTCAAATATTCTACCACAAAATTATACCATTACACAAATGAAGAACAAGTAATATTTCCTTGATTTTTGGTGAGGAACACTGTCTATAAATGCTTATTAATACGCATAAAGGTTCAACTTTAGTGCATAAAATATATAAAAAATAAATCATATTTCAGTTTATCGTTCTCTCGATAGTTTCATCAGTTCCTCTAGCTTG
Source organism: Dreissena polymorpha (assembly GCF_020536995.1). Taxonomy (NCBI): domain Eukaryota; kingdom Metazoa; phylum Mollusca; class Bivalvia; order Myida; family Dreissenidae; genus Dreissena; species Dreissena polymorpha. The sequence goes on along the minus strand of NC_068355.1, from coordinate 98,444,860 downwards.
GCTACCATATACTTTCGCTTGTAAGACGCATTTTTAAGACTTAAATTAATAAGTTACAGTTGGGGTCGCGTCTTATAAGCGAGATAATGGTGAAAATAAACAATTTTTTTCAAAATATCGAGTTTACTGGGCTTATGCTAGCCAAGTTGGACACTTGTAAGTTGTTTTGAATCATCGCGGTAGCCATTTGCATTTTCTCTAAAGTCTGTATTGGCCCGTACTGTGTATCAGAACGCTATGTTCAGTGACCGATTTATTTGTTCTAAAATGTATTGTTACTGATTTTGTTGTCTATTATTTTTAATTTGAATTTTGTTATTTTTGGGGCGTAAGACGTTATATTGTCCGTGATTATTCTTGAAAAGTTTGTATCACCTGATTGTCTGCGCGCGACGTCGTTAAATGTCATATAAATTGGCCATTATAGTATACGTGTGTAAGCGGCGACACGATGCCAACATGCTTAAAACAACAGCAAAATCAATTCTCAGTTTGAAACTGTCAATTGTTAAATAAACACGCTGCCAATTACAAATGCTACTTGACAAGTTTGTATCACCTGATCGTCTTTGTTCTACGTCGTTAATTTTTAATTAAGACATAATTGGCAATTAGGGTATCCTCTGAAATAAGTTACCAGTTTGCAACTGTTAATTGTTAAATATACACGTTTAATCAGACGACCCACTAATGCCGATGACACCTTATTTATTAGGGGCCAACAACGACGGGAGCAAAGAGCGACCGCATGCAATTATCAGCATATGGCTTTCTTCATGACATGTGTTTTGGATCTGCGCTTCGGAGTCTATCACTCTATCACGCGATTGGCTAATTTTATGAAAGTAGGCGTTACCTATTGTTAATAGACAATGGGCGTAAAATTTGCATAATCTAGGTAATAAAACTAAAGGCTTTCAAATTATCTGCCTATGAGTTTTCAGTACCTGTCAAACAATGCAATTAAGATGACTGATACGATCAATTTTGCTTGTGCATTGATATTACGATCGTAATATGTTTGCAATTGTTAGGGCAAATGATTAAATACACAATTGTTAGAAATTTTGTTAATTTGATAATTATTTTTATTGCATGAATAATACTTGAAAATAAAATAAAACCCACTAATATATTATAATTTTTTTTTTATTTACTTTGTTGTTTGATTGTTTTATTTTTCAGACTTGCGTGAATTACTAATTGTATGCAGCTCGAGTTTGAAAAATTCTCAAAATAATAATTGATGATTTTCTTTAACAACATTTTTCGGCCGATGAAAATGGCAAAATTTGACTGCGTCTTACACGCGGGTCAGTCTCAAATCCACCCATTATAAAGTCCAAAGTCGGGGGCGTCTTATAAGAGAGGGCGTCTTATAAGTGCAAGTATACGGTACTCAGTTATTAGGGAAATTATCACCCATATCTGATAAAACTTGTACTACATATTTTTATTTTGAATCTTCTATAATGTTTATGTTTTTGTTTTGTTTTTAACATCAATTTTATAAAAAAAAAAAATGAAAAACCTTTAGGCTAAGATTAGGCATGTATTATAAAATGCTAATAATTTTGAAAATATTCCCTTTTAATCAGTTTGTTGGTTTTATTACCGTATGTCAATAACAATATCACTTAATTAAATTATTAACAAGTTATAACAAACATGAAATGTTTTCTGATACATTGATTTTTTGTGCTAAAAATTACCGCAGATTTTCGGCTGCTTCCCAATTGCAAAATTAAACGTTTTTTCACAAAAAGCTGACCAAAATTTCTAAAAAAAAGCCCAGTTCCAAATAAATATAAAAGTAAAATAAAAACAATTTATTTTTATTTTTTTTAAGAAAGAAGTCCCTTATGACTTTTGATGTCTTATTCCCAATTCACATAATACAGTGTTTTTAATAATAATGGCAATAATATATTCTAACAATTATTAATAACATATAAATTAACATGCAACAGGAAGCATTCCTGAAATGACCACGCACTCGAAAGTGCCCTTTGGACAAAAAAGCCCCCCTGCCCTTTAAAATCCTAGCTGGAGCACTGACATTGATCTTACCACTAAAATAGCCCCTTTAAGAATACACAAACTTCTTTTACAGAATAAAAAGAACACGGACTTATGGCTAGGCGTAAGTGCAGTGGGATTAAATATCTATGAAGGCGAAAATCGACTCAGTCCTAAAATTACTTTTCCTTGGAGTGAAATAAAAAATGTCTCCTTTAAAGACAAAAAGGTGGGTCTTTATTGAGTTGTGTTTGATATAATAATAATAGTTATTAATACTTACACTAGATGATAAAAAAGAAAATATATTGTAAACAAGTTGTTCTACAAAGTCCTATGTATATGATAGTTATAACAAAAGTCATCGTCTTGCCTCTTCATCTGAGCTGAAACCTTATGAAACTTTGACAAGCACTAAGATTTAGAAAAATTTGCTCTGAGAGCTTGTATTCTGTATTTAAATAAAACAAAATAATATTTCTTTTAGTTATAAGTTAGCTGTTCATATTCCATTATTACATTTATTATGCCCCCCTTCGAAGTAGAGGGGGTATATTGCTTTGCTCATGTTGGTCTGTCGGTCGGTCTGTCGGTCCGTCCACCAGGTGGTTGGCAGACGATAACTCAAGAACGCTTGGGCCTAGGATCATGAAACTTCATAGGTACATTGATCATGACTCGTAGATGACCCCTATTGATTTTGAGGTCACTAGGTCAAAGGTCAAGGTCACGGTGACCAAAAATAGTAAAATGGTTTTTGATTGATAACTCAAGAACGCATACGCCTAGGATCAAGAAACTTCATGGGTAGATTGATCATGACTTGCAGATGACCCCTGTTGATTTTGAGGTCACTAGGTCAAAGGTCAAGGTCACGGTGACCCGAAATAGTAAAATGGTTTCCGGATGATAACTTAAGAACGCATACGCCTAGGATCATGAAACTTCATAGGTAGATTGATCATGACTCGCAGATGACCCCTATTGATTTTGAGGTCACTAGGTCAAAGGTCAAGGTCACGGTGACCCGAAATAGTAAAATCGTTTTCGGATGATAACTCAAGAACGCATACGCCTAGGATCATGAAACTTCATAGGTAGATTGATAATGACTTGCAGATGACCCCTATTGATTTTGAGGTCACAAGGTCAAAAGTCAAGGTCACAGTGACCCGAAATAGTAAAATGATTTTCGGATGATAACTCAAGAACGGTTTTGCCTAGGATCATGACACTTCATAGGTACATTGATCGTGACTCGCAGATGACCCCTATTGATTTTCAGGTCACTAGGTCAAAGGTCAAGGTCACAGTGACAAAAATCGTATTCACACAATGGCTGCTACTACAACGGACAGCCCATATGGGGGACATGCATGTTTTACAAACAGCCCTTGTTAGTATGTATTTCTTCACTGATTTGACATGTGCATAGTATTTTTTATGATTGTTTGAGTAACAACAGTTTTTCGTTGTTATGTGTTTCCAGTTTGTCATCAAGGCTATTGACAAGAAGGCCCCTGACTTTACATTCTATGCGCCAAAGATCAGAATAAACAAACTGGTGAGGAAGCTTTTGTGTTTAATGTAACTTGATTGTACAGTATAAGCCATTATATTAGTGTTTTTTTCCACCATTTTGGGAATGGGACTGGGTCTTTTTAATTGGATTGGGAAAAATCACATTGTTTTTGCTTAAATTAAGAAATAAGTGTTGTTGTCTTCTAACTAAAAAATGCTTAAACAATGAGAATTAAAGTGATGTGAATAACTTTACTAAGGTGTAACTTAGAAAGCTTGATGGGAATGAAATAAATGTTGAGATTTATTGGTATTTTTATCTTTTAAACCTTTAATTGGGAATTTTGGGATCTCATTTGGGATAAATATACATGTTTTTCCATTGGGAATGGCTCACCCTACAGGCCCCTAATTTGAACGAAGAAAAACACACTGTATATGTATGCTAACCACTTAAGATGTATATATATGTTTATTGAATGTTTGGTGAAGACTATTTTTCATGGGATTTTTTGTTTAGATTTATCAACCACTTTGTTCGTGAAGAAAACAATAATGCACACGTGAATCATACTCCTTCAATGTTTAGAAAAGTTGTGTGGCTAATGTAAAGTTTTCAAAATAATTGAGTATGCTTGTAAATATGATGAACTTATTCCTATTGAAGCATTAACTGTTAACACTGATGCAATCAAGGTCCTGGTATATAACTGTTTCTGTTGCTTGGCCACTAGATCCTGGAGTTGTGTGTGGGTAACCATGAGTTGTTCATGCGGCGAAGGCGGGCAGATTCTATGGAGATTCAGCAGATGAAGGCACAGGCTCTAGAGGAAAAACGGAGAAAACAGGCTAGTACACTGAACCCAAATCTCTGATACAAATTTCGCTATTCTGTTTATATAAATGTTTCTTGTTTAAATTCTTGACATTATTTATGTTACTTACCTTATATAAAAAGCTACTTTCTAATTAGGTAAAATACAAAACATTTGACCTGGCTGAGCCCATGAAAAACAAGTATTCGGTACATGATATGAAAAATATTGATATTTTAGTATATTTTTGCAGCACTAATTATGAGCCAATTTAAGGAATTTACTTCACGACTATGAATTTAAGTCAACAAAGCTAAGTTTAAACTTCATTCTTGTTCATTGACCAATAGTTGTTTGTAAATGACTTGATTCATTTGCAGGGTGAACGTCTACGCTATGCAAAGGAGAAGAAGTTAAAGGAGGAAGCATTGAGGGAGAAGGAAGAGCTGGAAAGGAGGCTGGCGCAGATGCAGGACGACATCAGACAGGCCCAGGAATCTCTTGTAGGTGTTGTAGCACATGCAGGAAGACATAAGACAGGCCCAGGAATCTCTTGTAGGTGTTGTAGCACATGCAGGACAACATCAGACAGGCCCAGGAATCTCTTGTAGGTGTTGTAGCACATGCAGGAAGACATAAGACAGGCCCAGGAATCTCTTGTAGGTGTTGTAGCACATGCAGGACAACATCAGACAGGCCCAGGAATCTCTTGTAGGTGTTGTAGCACATGCAGGACAACATCAGACAGGCCCAGGAATCTCTTGTAGGTGTTCTAGCACAGGCAGGACGACATCAGACAGGCCCAGGAATCTCTTGTAGGTGTTTTAGCACCTGCAGGACGACATCAGACAGGCCCAGGAATCTCTTGTAGGTGTTGTAGCACATGCAGGACAACATCAGATAGGCCCAGGAATCTCTTGTAGGTGTTGTAGCTCAAGCAGGACGACATCAGACAGGCCCAGGAATCTCTTGTAGGTGGTGTAGCACATGCAGGACGACATCAGACAGGCCCAGGAATCTCTTGTAGGTGTTGTAGCACATGCAGGACAACATCAGACAGGCCCAGGAATCTCTTGTAGGTGTTGTAGCACATGCAGGGCAACATCAGACAGGCCCAGGAATCTCTTGTAGGTGTTGAAGCACATGCAGGACAACATCAGACAGGCCCAGGAATCTCTTGTAGGTGTTGTAGCAAATGCAGGACGACATCAGACAGGCCCATGAATCTCTTGTCAGTGTTGTAGCGCATGCAGGGCAACATCAGACAGGCCCAGGAATCTATTTTCGGTGTTGTAGCACATGCAGGACAACATCAGACAGGCCCAGGAATCTATTGTAGGTGTTGTAGCAAATGCAGGACGACATCAAACAGGCCCAGGAATCTCTGGTCGGTGTTATAGCACATGCAGGGCAACATCAGACAGGCCCAGGAATCTCTTGTAGGTGTTGTAGCACATGCAGGACGACATCAGACAGGCCCAGGAATCTGTTGTCGGTGTTGTAGCACATGCAGGTCAACATCAGGCAGGCCCAGGAATCTCTTGTAGGTGTTGTAGCACATGCAGGGCAACATCAGACAGGCCCAGGAGTCTCTTGTTGGTGTAATAGCACATGCAGGGCAACTTCAGACAGGCCCAGGAATCTCTTGTAGATGTTGTAGCACATGCAGGACAACATCAGACATGCCCAGGAATCTCTTTTTGTAGGTGTTGTAGCAAATGCAGGACAACATCAGACAGGCCAAGGAATCTCTTGTAATATTGTAGCAAATGCAGGACAACATCAGACAGGCCCAGGAATCTGTTGTAGGTGTTGTAGCACATGCAGGGCAGCATCAGACAGGCCCAGGAGTCTCTTGTTGGTGTTGTAGCACATGCAGGGCAACTTCAGACAGCCCCAGGGATCTATTGTAGGTGTTTTAGCACATGCAGGATGACATCAGACATGCCCAGGAATCTCTTGTATGTGTTGTAGCACATGCAGGGCAACATCAGACAGGCCCAGGAATCTCTTGTTGGTGTTGTAGCACATGCAGGTCAACATCAGACAGGCCCAGGAATCTGATGTCGGTGTTGTAGCACATGCAGGGCAACATCAGACAGGCCCAGGAATCTCTTGTAGGTGTTGTAGCACATGCAGGACGACATCAGACAGGCCCAGGAATCTCTTGTAGGTGTTGTAACACATGCAGGGCAACATCAGACAGGCCGAGGAATATATTGTAGGTGTTGTAGCACATGCAGGTCAACATCAGACAGGCCCAGGAATCTCTTGTAGGTGTTGTAGCACATGCAGGACGACATCAGGCAGGCCCAGGAATCTCTTGTTGGTGTTATAGCACATGCAGGACAACATCAGACAGGCCCAGGAATCTCTTGTAGGTGTTGTAGCACATGCAGGACGACATCAGACAGGCTCAGGAATCTTTTGTAGGTGTTTTAGCACAGCAGTATTGCTCTTGTCATGCAGGAACTGGGTCAGTACTGCATACTCAAACTAACAAAGGCTCATTAGGGTCTTGTATGTGTCATAGGTTTGGAATTATAGCAATTGTCATGTAGGAACTTAGTACTAAATGATCAAAATCAGTGACAGGTAAATACATTTTGTTAAAAGCCTGTCTTAAAAGAACGCTTTCCAGATGATATACATTTGTCTTACTGATGGCATGTCAACATTGACCTGATACTAACCTTTATGCATGAACAAATATTAAAGTGACAAAATAGAAAAAAGAAAATTTCCCTGAAACAATGGTAATTTGTGGTGAAAACTGTTAAGCACTTTCACAAATAAAACAAAAATTAAAGTTATTTGAATTTACAGGTATCCAGTCAACATTGATGACCTACATACATTTGAAAAAGAAAAAAAAAGCAAACATGGTGACTATCCATTGCAAATTAGTGCAGCATGTATTGGGAAAACCAGTTCAGTGCGTTACCATTGATGATTTTTATATAAAAAACAATCTGGAGAAAATATCAAGGTGCTGCAACCTGTTGTAATAATAATGCTCGATAAGAAGGCATGATTATTCATCTTATAGAAAATGAATAGCCCATCAAGAGTTGCAATTGTAGTGTTGGCTGTCACTGTAGATGCGGTCAGAGGAGACGGCAGAGCTGTTGGCAGAGAAGGCACGTATAGCTGAGGAGGAGGCTTCACTGCTGACCCAGAAAGCCTCCGAGGCAGAGGCAGAGAACAACAGAATCAGGATCTCGGTCATGAAGGTACCCTCGTATAGAGATGAGCTGTGGTCTGGTTTGATGCTTTTGCATATAGTGCTATTCCAGAATAGCCTGTGCAGTCAAAACAGGCTGATCATGGACAAAAGTTGCTGCCTAGACTGGATTTTTGTTTAGAACGTATTTTATGTAAACGAAAAACTCAATAAAAGCAATAAGTGTCTTCTCTGATTAGCCTTTGCATATGGCAAAGGCAAATTTAGGATGACATTTTATTCTCAATCAGTAAACCTTGGTTTCTGAGGGCAAGGCTCAAATATACTTGTATGTAGGAATTGAAATAAACATGTGGTTGAAACATGTTACGTTTGTTCCTTTAATTCTACATTTATTTTTTGGCCATTCTTCTTTTTTGTGCCCTACCAGTGAAACCGGAGGGGACTTAATGGTTTGTGCTCTGGCTGTCAGTCTGTCACACTTTTCTGGATCCTGCGATAACTTTAGAAGTTCTTCATATTTTTTCATGAAACTTAAAACATGGATAGTTGGCAATATGGAGATAATGCATGTCATTTCATTTTGTTCCTACGTCAAGAATTCTGGATGCTATGGCAACAAATATATATATAAAAAATATGACAATGGTGGAGTTTCACCGGTAGGGGACCATATTGCTTGTCAATCTCTTGTTGTTTATGTAGATATTGTGCATCCAACTTGAAAAGTTCACATTAAGTCTATACAAATATATTTATGTCTACTATTTTACATGCATTAAATCGTACCTAAAAGAATAATGAAACGTCAAAATAACATAAATAGAGAATTTATGGTTTGTGCCAGAATGGAGAAAGTTCATCTATTGAGTCGTAAAAAATGAAAATATTGTGAGTTATAGTTACGTTATACTTTGTGAGTACATAATGCAACTGACGTATTTCATGATTACATATTCTTCATTTTTCTTTTTGTGTTTGTAACCGAGAAATTTAATTAATTTAATTGTGTGTTTGTCCCCTTAATATAATTACAAACCCTCCTCACTTTTGCAAAAAGAATTAAAAATGCAAACTTATCTTTAATGTTTGTTTTCCTCACCCAGTTTATCATCCCAACTTTTTCAAGAGTAATCATTAGTATTAAAATGTTTTATTTTGAAATCATTCTTGTGGGATATCAATCTGTAATGATAATACATTAACCATGTGTGTGTGTGTGTGTGTGTATTCCAAAGTTTAGAAGGTCCTTATGCGCCTTAGGCTTCATTATATCAGGACCCAGAGTGTGTCCCAGCACTCATCTAATTCACTTACTAGACTTACTCAAGTTGTGACGAATTTTGAATTGTAACTTCAATTTCCAGCTATTTAGTTGTTATTGAAAGGGTTTTTAGCTCATCTATTTTTTGAAAAAAAAATTATGAGCTATTGTTATCACTTTCGCGTCAGCGTCCGGTCAAGTTTTGCGTTTAGGTACACTTTTCTCATAAAGTATCAATGCTATTGCATTCAAACTTGGTACACTTACTTACTATCACGAGGGGACTGGGCAGGCAAAGTTAGATAACTCTGGCTTGCATTTTTACAGTATTATGTGCCCTTTTTTTCTAAGAAAATTGAAAATTTTGGTTAAGTTTTGTGTTTAGGTCCATTTTATTCCTTAAGTATCAAAGCTATTGCTTTAATACTTGCAACACTTACTAACTATCATAAGGGGACTGTGCAGGCAAAGTTATGTAACTCTGACTGGCATTTTGACAGAATTATGCACCCTTTTTATACTTAGAAAATTGAAAATGTGTCAAGTTTTGTGTTTAGGTCCACTTTTTTCCTTAAGTATCAAAGCTATTGCTTTCATACTTGCAACACTTACTAACTATCGTAAGGGGACTGTGCAGGCAAAGTTATGTAACTCTGACTGGCATTTGACGGAATTATGGGCCCTTCATACTTGAAAATTTGGTTAAGTTTTGTGTTCTGGTCCACTTTACCCCTAAAGTATCATAGATATTGCTTTCATACTTGGAACACTCGCAAACTATCATAAGGGGACAGTAAAGGACAAGTTGCATAACTCTGGTTGTCATTTTTATGGAATTATGGCCCTTTTTGACTTAATAACTTTGAATATATGGTTACATTTTGTGTTTAGATCCACTTTACTTCTAAAGTATCAAGGCTATTGTTTTTAAACTTTAAATACTTTCATACTATCATGAGGGTACTGTACCTGGCAAGTTGAATTTAACTTTGATCTTTGAATGACCTTGATTCTCAAGGTCAAATTATTAAATTTTGCTTAAATTGCCAGAACTTCTTTATTATGCCTCCCTTCGAAGAAGAGGGGGTATATTGCTTTGCACATGTCGGTCTGTTGGTCGGTCTGTCGGTCGGTCCGTCCACCAGGTGGTTTCCGGATGATAGCTCAAGAACGCTTGGGCCTAGGATCATGAAACTTCATAGGTACATTGATCATGACTCGCAGATGACCCCTATTGATTTTGAGGTCACTAGGTCAAAGGTCAAGGTCACGGTGACCCGAAATAGTAAAATGGTTTCCGGATGATAACTCAAGAACGCTTAGGCCTAGGATCATGAAACTTGATAGGTAGATTGATCATGACTCACAGATAACCCCTATTGATTTTCAGGTCACTAGGTCAAAGGTCAAGGTCACAGTGACCCGAAATAGTAAAATGGTTTCTGGATGATAACTCAAGAACGCTTAGGCCTAGGATCATGAAACTTGATAGGTAGATTGATCATTACTCGCAGATTACCCCTATTGATTGTCAGGTCACTAGGTCAAAGTTCAAGGTCACAGTGACCCGAAATAGTAAAATGGTTTCCGAATGATAACTCAAGAACGCTTATGCCTAGGATCATGAAACTTCGTAGGTAGATTGGTAATGGCTGGCAGATGACCCCTATTGATTGTCAGGTCACTAGGTCAAAGGTCAAGGTCACGGTGACCCGAAATAGTAAAATGGTTTCAGGATGATAACTCAAGAAAGCTTATGCCTAGGATCATGAAACTTGATAGGTAGATTGATCATGACTCGCAGTTGACCCCTATTGATTTTCAGGTCACTATATCAAAGGTCAAGGTCATGGTGACCTGAAATAGTAAAATGGTTTCCGGATGATAACTCAAGAACGCTTATGGCAACGATCATGAAACTTCATAGATACATTGATCATGTCTCGCAGATGACCCCTATTGATTTTTAGGTCACTAGGTCAAAGTTCAAGGTCATGGTGACCCAAAATAGTAAAATGGTTTCCGGATGATTACTCAAGAACGCTTATGCCTAGGATCATGAAACTTCCTAGGTACATTGATCATGACTCGCAGATGACCCCTATCGATTTTGAGGTCACTAGGTCAAAGGTCAAGTTCACGGTGACCCGTAATAGTAAAATGGTTTCCGGATGATAACTAAAGAACGCTTAGGCCTAGGATCATGAAACTTGATAGGTAGATTGATCATGACTTGCAGATGACCCCTATTGATTTTCAGGTCACTAGGTCAAAGGTCAAGGTCATAGTGACAAAAACATACTCACACAATGGCTGTCACTACAACAGAGTGCCCATATTTCATATTTTATTATTAGATTCGATTGATACTTTGACAAAACAACAATTACCTGACCCCCCCCCCCCCCCCCCCGAATCCCCCTCAATCCTCCCCCCATTATTTTTTTTTTTTATAAATGACCACCACACCCTCACACTATACCCCCCCCCCCCCACCCCCCACCCCAAAAAAATATTTTTTATGCCCCCAGTAGGGTGGCATATAGCAGTTTAACTGTCCGTCAGTATGTCAGTCAATCTCTCTGTCTGTCCGAAAAAAACTTTAACATTGGCCATAACTTTTTCACTTTTTAAGATAGCAACTTGATATTTGGCATGCATGTGTATCTCATGGAGCTGCACATTTTGAGTGGTGAAAGGTCAAGGTCAATCTTCAAGGTCAAATGTCAAATATATGGCGTCTGTCCGTCCGAAAACTTTAACATTGGCCAGTACTTTTTTAATATTGAAGATAGCAACTTGATATTTGACATGCATGTGTATCTCATGAAGCTGCACATTTTGAGTGGTGGAAGGTCAAGGTCATCCTTCAAGGTCACTTTTTTTTTATTATATCAAAGCGGTGTTCTCATGAAGCTGCACATTTTGAGTGGTGGAAGTTCAAGGTCATCCTTCAAGGTCAAAGGTCAAAAAACAAATAAAAAATTTCAAAGCGGTGTTATCATGAAGCTGCACATTTTGAGTGGTGGAAGGTCAAGGTCTTTCTTCAAGGTCAAGATCATCCTTCAAGGTCAAAGGTCATAAAAAAATCAAAGCGGCGTTATCATGAAGCTGCACATTTTGAGTGATGTAGGTTCAAGGTCAAGGTCATCCTTCAAGGTAAAAAAAATAATAATAAATTTTTTCAAAGCGGCGTTCTCATGAAGCTGCACATTTTGAGTGGTGGAAGTTCAAGGTCAAGGTCATCCTTCAAGGCCAAGGTCATCCTTCAAGGTAAAAGGTAAAAAAAATTAAAAATTTCAAAGCCGCGTTATCATGAAGCTGCACATTTTGAGTGGTGGAAGTTCAATGTCATCCTTCAAGGTCAAGGTCATCCTTCAAGGTCAAAGGTCAAAAAAATAATATTTCAAAGCGGCCTCCTCATAAAGCTGCACATTTTGAGTGGTGGAAGTTCAAGGTCAAGGTCATCCTTCAAGGTCAAAGTTAAAAAAAAGAAAAAAAAAATGTTCAAAGCGGCACAATAGGGGGCATTGTGTTTCTGACAAACACATCTCTGTTTTTTTTTCAAACATTGTTAAAAAACACAAATATTAATTTTTATTATTTTATTTTTAAAATACCGTTCAAACATCCCACTCAAGAATCCCCCCCCCCCCCCCAAAAAATTTGTTTTTTTTTTTTTCATTTTGTTTGCATTTTTGGAAGATAATGTAATAAATGACCACACACCCACACTATACACCCCTCTCCACTCCAACCCTCCCTGCTTTGTGATTGAAATTGAGATAGGTCCCTACACCTTTAAAAAGAAAAATAGATGAGTGGTCTGCACCCGCAAGGCGGTGCTCTTGTTTATTTTTTTCATGTGGTCATGGGTTGTGGGTGGAAGAGGGACTACCCAGCCAGTGGAAACCCCAACTGTTGGATATGTTGACACCCAACCAAACTCACATGCTTCTGGAAATGGGAATTTAACTGGGTTGACGGGTTGAGAATCACATGTACCAACCACTGGACAGCCACATTAACCATGTATTCTTTATTTCTGTTTGCAGTTGTAGTCAAAAGTGGTTGTAACGTTTTTATAAACAATTATTTGTTAAACTTTAGACAGAAGATGAGAAGGAAATGATGAAAATGCAAGTCAACGATGCTGCGATGGTGATAACTAGACTGCTTGATGACTCGGAACAGAGGTTCAGATTTTTAAGTATTTTGCATGGTTTCTGAATTATTGGTCATGTGTCTATGTTGAGATATATATACTTTGACTGATTTGAATCCCTAAGGTTTATTGAAGCACTTGAGTCTTTTTCCTATGAAGAACTAATACTTGGTAAATTTGCCAGGACATTTTGGTAATGATCCAACAAAAGGAAATTACCATGTTATTAGGAAATTGGGCTTAGTGCATGTTAATTATGTGTTGTCCCTGATTAGCCTATGCAGTTGGCGCAGGCTTATAAGGGTCTACATATTGGGCTTAGACTGGAGTTTTGATTTGGAAAGACTTCCTTTAAATGAACAATTCTGTATGATTGATAATGTTGTCCCTTACTAGCACATGCATTTGGCCCAGTTTTCCCATAACAGGACTTGAATAGAACAGTGCAGTTGGAACTGGGATCACTAGGCAAACATGGAGCCCTAATTACTTGGCAAACACTACAACAACTTAGAGGCTGCAACCTATTTAGTCTGAGTTTCATGTGAACATGTGAAACTAATATTCAATAATCTCATGAGAGCTCAGGCAGTTTTTATACAACATTTCGTAACCTAATATGTTCATTATCATATAAATCTGTGGTTCCAGAAAACGTGAGGCAGACATGTTACGTCATGAACTACACCAGGCAAGAATTGCTGAGAAAATAGCAAAGGATAAACTGGTGGAGTTAACAAGAGGACCTGTAAGTGAAGGATTTAACCAACAAAAGTGGACAGAACCATGTGCCTATTCATCTTGCTCAATTATTGGCTTTTATTTTTAGTTGTTGTGTTTCTTGCAAGCTTGCGTGGACACCTGGCTTGGAATTTTATTCAAATTAGGACAAAGGTTTCTGCTCAATAACTTGAGTTTTGATGGAGATAATGCACTTAAATTTTGTAAGTCAATTATACAATTAAAATAAAAGGAAAAACATCTTTACTTTTCAATGAGTATCAACTGTAATTTGAGCTATTGTTTTCTTTCAATAGAACATGATATCATTATTTTAACACTGGGTTTGCAATGTTTGCAGAAGATTATGTTTGCATTTTTTGTGTTACTCAAATTTGCGATGACTGCTTTGCAGATCAAATGCAATATAATTTACTGTGGTCATGAATCGCTGACATTGTTAGAATGTTTGCAGCCACAGTGTAAATTATTTAAGTTCTATAATTAATAGGGATGGCAAACCTAAGCAAATTTGTAACCGGTTAACTGGTTTAGATATTCGAGTGGTTAACCGGTTAACTGACTGTCGTTGTTTCACATAAATGAAAAAAACACATCCGAAAAACGTATACATTTATCAACAATTGCATGTATATGCAAATATACTCTGCATTGTTGATTGTCTTGTGATCTAATTACGTAAACCATTTTTTATCAATTAAATACTGTTTCTTTAGAATGTGTGATGGTCCTTTAAATTGGTAATTCAAATTCTAAATTAAATATTATACATTTTGAATCTAATACTTAGTCATTTCCGAAAGTCATTTCCGACATTTTGTACATGCTTGTCGGTGAACTGTGATATTTCTTTGTTGTAATATAGCTTCATGTCATTTACACATTATTACTGTTCTACATCTTGATCAATAAAAGCCAGTGCAGAATTTGATTATAGATTGTCGCTATACTTTTTAGATACGTGATATCTGAACAAGTTGGACCGACTGTATACTGCCTGGATGTTCACGTTGATGTAATATTTATTAAAAAAAGGACATGTGGCAGTCAAATGTGCTAATTGACAAGCCTAATTGGTTGGTTTATTATTAAAATTTATCAATAGGTGAATAATTGAAACACAATAGAATGTAAAGTGCTAAACAAACACACTGCAGAGTAGATGCTAATTGCTCGTGTGCCTGCTCATTAATCCGCTGCACCCCGATGGTTTACAACTCCAATCGCTTTTGATCCACAGGCATCACGGGGTGGTAATTGCAGATAATTTGCAATAAGATAAACAGATAAGCCAATACAGTGAAATGAAGTAAAACAAAACTAACGATTTGAGCATTAATTGTGTTCAACCAAAAATTGTGTTTTCTGCAAGAGTAACCGAATATTAATATTGTTACCGATTAACCTCCTTAAGAAATGGATAACCGAATAACCGTTGCCATCCCTAATAAGTAACTGATGACACAGCTGAAAAACACATCTTATAGTGCTGTTGAGTGCATAGGAAAAGAGATCAGACTTCAGAGTTATTCTTTGGCATGGGCAAATAACTCATAAAGGAAATATGCACATAACTAGCTGTAAAGTTGTGAATAACGAAAAAACAATGCAACCTGCATCCAATATTTAACATTTTGGTTTGTTTATCAATTCCTTTGGTTTCTTTTTGCTATGGAATCTTGCTCCCAATTGATTTGATTTGTTGAATATTTCAGGACAGGGCCTACAGTATTCACAACCTAACCTCTGACCTGTCTAGTCGCCTGACCCTGCTGGGCGCTGACCCTGGTCTCAATGAGTCCTGTACGGAGGCCAGCTGTGAGCTGCTTGTCAATACAGACATGGCCCAGCTGTCATTGGAGCTGGAACATGAGAAGTAGGCAGCAGTCACTCTTATAGTCACAGGCTTATATTTGATTCCATAAGCATCCACTGACAAAAGGTGAAGCGAGATAGACATTGTAGGCTTCACTCAGTCGGTATGTGCTTGCTTCAGTGCATCACAAAAGCTTCTGCGCTCAGCATCTACATTTTTATGCCTCAGGGAGGGTAGCATATTGCAGTTGAACTGTCTATCAGTCCGTCTGTGCATCCGTCCGTAAACTTTAACATCGGCCATTACTTCCAAAGCTTCTGCACTCAACACCTACTTTTTTGTGATTTTTTTGGTAATAATATTCCAGACTTATGATCACCAAGGGCTGCATGAATATTATCAAGGATTTGATGTAGCTTTATTTTGTGACCCCTTTTTGCACTGTCCGTCTGTCTAGCTGTGAGAATGTCCCGATGTGTGTGGCAAACTTCTAGTGTGAGCCATTACAATGGATGGCTTTAAAGTAACTTGGAACGCATTTAAATCATCATAGACAAAGTGTTACTTCTCACATAAAACATATCTCAAAAGTCAAGGTTAAACTTTTCATACATGCCAAAAAATTTCAAGTCCAAATTGGGACATTCCATATAAAATGTCGAGACATTTGACAAAAAGTCAATCGGGATCGAAAAGGATCAATCATGCAACCTTGAATGTAGTCAGTAATCAGTATATTACTTACAATACCTCATAATTTCTGGCCAATATAGAAAATAAATGTGTTAAAGAATTTTATGAACACAAACGTTCTCCATTTTCCAGAAGTACACACATATGTACACTATGGGGATGACTCCATAAAGTGAAATGTGGGTCATGCCTCTATGTGACATCCAATCGCCCATCAAGCACTGTTTTTATTCAACCAATCATCAATTAACTCTAAATTTAGATTGATGCAAAATATTTTTTAGCCTCAGGTGGTATAATACACAAAAAATTGCGTAATAGTGTTTTTGGACTTGATTGAACCATGAAATACAAAAGCAGTCGGCTTTTAATTCACTAGGATGCATTTATTGATAGCAATTAGCGACCCCTATCATAAAAATACTATGGTGTGAATGCCTGATGAAATCAATAATTTGCCGATAAATCAATTATTAGTTGTCAAAAACAACATTGGTGCACTCGAGTGGAAGAAATTGTTACTAATGTCGGGGCAAATTGTCTCATACCGGTATGCCTGGAGTGGACTAACACCCCAAAAGCAGGACTGTCCCGCCAAGATAGGGAAGTCTGGCATGTATGGTCAAAGATCACATTTGGCCCTACAACAGCTTGATAATTCCTGTTTCAGCCATTAATTTTTTGTTTATTGATTGATTTATCAATACAACTTGTCACAAATATAAATCATCAGTAGATGAATTGACGCATGTAACAACTATTTCCCTATCACATTAGTCAATATCACTTTTTGGAGGTCGATTTCTGTGAGTGTGATACTATCTCAACTGAATGTTCATGTGTCAGTAATGAGACAGAGTGCACTGAATAGTTGTATTTAAAGATTATATAGCATATTACACTAGTATATTGAAACAAATACAAATACTTACAAATTATTCAAATATACTATTTATTTCAAATACAATATGTGACAATGTGTGCATGGGTGTGTCAGGGTTGAATACACAGAGAAGTCGCGCCACCTGCAAGAGCATCTGAGGGAACTCAAGTCTGAGATAGAGGTGCTCAAGAAGGAGGACGCGGAGTACTCACTGGACCACCTGTACCAGGCCAGCAGGATGTTTGGACAGAACAAGTACTCCACACTGAGAACTGTATGTATACACGTTCACAGATACAAGTAGTGTTGAGTACAGATGTTTGTTGATAACTGATATCGACCTCCTGTAGTGATTTTCCCAGGAGGGCAAAGGGGCATGGCGCATTACTTTCAAAAAGGGCATTTTAACAACAGTTTTGGCAAAATAGGGCAAAAACGTTCTGTGAAGACCTGGTTTTGGGAGAAACATTTTATCCCATCAGAGGCAGTTGTGGGAAAAACACACAAATATAAACAAGCACATTTAATGTATTTAACTTACTTTAATTAATATTGATATATTTACCTTGCAATGTCCATTTAAGTTTATGCTGTTCCAGTAAACTGTACAGCATGACAAACCTCATAAAGCAATATATGCATATGAATCCGATCATACACAGATTCACTTACGTATAAATGGAACCATGTTTGTCTTATCCCATTTTTTCTAACAATAATCTTGTCAGATGTTTTAACTTTGCCAGTTCACTGAACGCTTACAATTTACAAAACACTCATTTCCGTGACATACATCCACTGATATGATTACTAATAAATATGTTGTTAGTATCTAAAACGTTTCATGCATCGTAGATTATCAAATGCATTTCATCAATCCCTTCTAAATGTATGATCATCATTATTTACCATTTTTGTCGAGAGTCATAAGTTTTTTTTAGCTCACCTGATTGCTCAGGTGAGCTTTTGTGACCGGTCTTTGTCCGTCGTCCGTCCGTCATCCACATTTGGTTTGTAAACACTCTAGAGGCCACTCTTGTCTTTATGAAACTTGGTCAGAAGATTTGTCCCAATGATACCTCAATCGAGTTCGAAACTGGGTCATGCTGGGTCAAAAACTAGGTCAGCAAAAGAAAAACCTTGTTAACACTGTAGAAGTCACATTTCATGCCCAATCTTCATGTACTTTTATCAAAATGATTGTCATAATGATATGTTGGTTGAGTTCAAAAGTGGTTCTGGTCCGTTGAAAAACATGGCCACCAGTGGGCAGGGCAGTTTTTCTTATTTGGCTATAGAGAAACCTTGTAAACACTCTAGAGGCCACATTTCTTGTCTGATCTTCATGAAACATGGTCAGAAGATTTGTCCCAATGATACATCGATCGAGTTCGAAACTGTGTCATGCTGGGTCAAAAACTAGGTCGCTAGGTAAAAAAAAGAAAAACGTTGTAAACACTGTAGAAGTCACATTTCATGCCCAATCTTCATGTAACTTTGTCAAAATGTTTGTCTTAATGATATGTTGGTTGAGTTCAAAAGTGGTTCCGGTCCGTTTATAAACATGGCTGCCAGTGGGCGGAGCAGTTTTCCTTATTTGGCTATAGAGAAACCTTGTAAACACTGTAGAAGTCACATTTCATGCCCAATCTTCGTGTATTTTTGTCAAAATGATTGTCTTAATGATATGTTGGTTGAGTTCAAAAGTGGTTCCGGTCCGTTGAAGAACGTGGCCGCCAGTGGGCGGG
This sequence comes from Dreissena polymorpha, assembly GCF_020536995.1. NCBI lineage: Eukaryota > Metazoa > Mollusca > Bivalvia > Myida > Dreissenidae > Dreissena > Dreissena polymorpha. The sequence goes on along the minus strand of NC_068355.1, from coordinate 98,426,011 downwards.
GCAGTTTTTCTTATTTGGCTATAGAGAACCCTTGTAAACACTCTAGATGCGTCATTTCTTGTCCGAACCTCATGAAACTTGGTTAGAAGATTTGTCCCAATGATACTTCGATTGAGTTCAAAACTGGGTCATATACTAGGTCATTAGGTAAAAAAAACACATGCAAATGGAAGTACTCAATCAGAATTAATCATACGCTCGCACTGCAAAAGTAAACAGAAGAAAACCAATCTAATATGCTCTAGAGTACTGAATGTTCAACGAAGCAATCAACAAGGCCTTGTACAAAAAAGTGAGCGAACTAGGGCCATCTTGGCCCTCTTGTTCTGTATAGTCCGCCATCTAGTCAAAATGATGTTTGCAACATGTGCGCAAAGCAACATAAAATTTTATATATGTCTGCCTTATACGCGATTTGCATTTTGTTTAATTACTGGTCGTGTACCTAATTCCGGCCACTTTTGGGACTATTTTAACAAAATCTTTTGTTTTAGGCAACTGGTTGAAACTAAACTTCAAATATATAATCCTGGGTTCAAAACTCACCTAGCATGAAAAAATCAATGGAATTAGATCAGTGTATGTTACTTTTATGAACAGAAATTAATGACATATAAACTATCAATTTTCATAGGGTATTGTACCTAAAAAATCGGCCACTTTTCAGTTTAATCTGCAGGTACAATTACAAAGCAATATCTTTAGACAAATGTCCTCATTTAAAGAGTATTAATAAAGGTTTACACAAACAAAATTTTCGACTTGAAACTTATAATATATGCGACATTATTATACCAGTTACTCCCCCTACCTATTTTAATAAATATTATCAGGCACTGTTAATGGGGAACTGCAAATTCATAAAAAAATATTTATTTTTAATAGCTTTTATCAATTTTTTCTAACATAGCTTACAAAGTAAAAACATTTTGTTTAAAAAGTTGACTTTAGTGTCGATTTTTAGTAAATGCTTATATTTAATTTTACAACATGTAACCTACATGTATGAATATTCTAATCAAGGGAGGTAATTTATATATTAAAAGTTTATATTTAGGTCCTGATTTTTATGTTTTAAATGTATGTAATTAGACAATTAATTGAAAATATCTTAATTAAAGTTTATCAGATAGAAATAATAATAATATTATCAAATATATTTGTTTCTTATATGGATATAATTTTCGCAATGGATGATGACGTTACTTTTCCCATGTGAGAAATATTTTGTGTTATGTTTGAGACATTTTAATGCAAACGTTTACAGTGATAATATGTGATATGCTTCTTTAATTTGCAAAATAGAGTAGGGTTGGTTTTCAAGTTTTTTCTAAAAATAATCAAAATATATGTGTTTAGATCATGAAAATGATTAAAAACAGGTGGCCGATTTTTTATGTACAGGCCGGAATTACGTACACGACCAGTAGTATACGTTACAGCAATTATTTCAATAATGAATTATCATAAAGATGAAAACAATAAAGATACAACTTATTTTTATTTTTATTTAATTACACATAAAATAATTGTTCTGATATAACTGAATTATGCATGAAATGCACAATTTCAACAAGGATAACATCAAAAGTCCCAGAAGTCCACGATTTTATTGTGGAGGAGTACACACTATGGACCGATTAGTGTGCTTGGTATAACAAAGCCACTTAAATTATCGATTGATATTGACACTGGGTTATTCACTCATGACTAATTATCAACCACACCAATCTTCGCTGCCGTGGGGCCATACTCGCATACTCATAGGCTTAGAAGTTTGGTTAAGGAGCAATTAAGATGTTATCAATAAGAGCGTGTGGCGGCTTTTGCCTTTGAAAAGGGCAGAGTGGCACTTACCGGTAAGAAAGGAGGACTGGCGCAAAGGGGTATTAAACGATAACAATTCTTGGCGCAGGGCCATGCAAAAAAGGCCTGGGAAAAACACTACCTCCTGTACCAGGCAAGCATGATGTTTGTGCAGAACATGAATTGACTTTTGAAATACTAGAGTTATTTTGAATACAGATTGTTTGAATTTATTTGAGAGGCATAGAAAACCTTGTTCCTGAGCCATGGCAAGTGGATCAGATTTTGATGCGAGGAAAATAAAATAATCAGTATCAGAAACTTGTGATTATTTTATATATCATATCTTTTTATCTTTCTTTATATGACATTATTATAATCCAGGGAATGACATCACTCTGTATGTTTTTTTTCGGTTTTCAACAAGGTATTTAAACTGCTTAGTTAATACCAAAGGGTGTTAATTGTCAATGCAAGAATGATGGGATATTAAGAGTTGTGTTTGAAACTATTATGTCCAGTAAGAGTCATTAATAGATACCACCTCAATGTATGGATACGTTTTTTTCTCAGTAAAATCATTCCTCTTAGTTTGTAAGAGTCCGGGTTATTCTGTAGCAACTGTTTGTTTTGGTATAGTTTTGGACAATTAAGTTACTTATTACATAAGTATTGAGATCTCTTTTTAGTTGGTTTTTGATTGTTCTTGATGACTATCTTGATTTATTCAGAATAAAAGATGTATGAGATAAAAAAAAAAAAAATGTTTTTTTTACGTTTTGCTGTTCATATTTTGCTATTGTCAAACTTTGCATACCAAGAGTCTTAACCAGAAGGGGGAATCACGTGATAGTAAAGATGATGACGTATATGCACAGACAGCTATTTTCGCTATTTTATACCTGTTATTAGTTTTATCATTTTGTTTAATGCCCCTCATATTCCAGCCATAACAGCAAGAAACTTGATTAGAATTAATTTCATATTAATATATGTTCTATATCTTTTCTTTACTGGCTACAAGTTTCTTAGCGGGATAACAAAATTCCCTCCTGCTACAAAAATTCAGAGCAAGTGAAGTAAAGATATAGGGCAAATATTAATACAAAATAAACACTTACCACTTTTTTGCTGATAAGGCTGGAAAGTGAGCAGCATTTAAAAGTTAAACATTACTTATAAAGGGGTATTAAACGATAACAATTCTTGTCTCGGCATGGATGTCGCAATCATTGATTACCCTCTCTGTTAACTCTTGTTTAAAGAAATTTTTGATGAATAACTTTGTTTTCTAAATGTGTCTTCTTTTGTCAGGCTTCATCAAATACAACTCGTTCAAGGGTAAATATGTTTGAAGATTTATGACAGCCCTTTGTTCCACCATGATTGGACAGACTTGAGCATTTACAGACACCAGACTGTGTGACATCTCTACAATGACGTGCTTAGACATGCTGCACATTTTGAGAGCTCAATGATGTGCACAGATCTCTATGTAGTGTTGAATATTTCAATCTACATGTAAGATCACCAAAATCAAGCTACTACATGGTCTGCCTGTGCTTGTATAGCACTGTGTTGAGGTGTATTGTGACCAGCTTTGATGCTTTTAACTGCTGGTTGTTTTAAAATGTTGCAGCTTTTTTGCATCAAACTTCCCAATTTGAGGAAATACAATTTTTAGACTGGAAATTGGTGACACATGCCTTATTATTACACTGATGGTAAACTTGAAATGAGCTGGTCTGTGAGAAGACTGATCCTAATACCTGTGCCTAACTCTTTCAGTGCGGGAACCGAATTTTGAAGGCCTTTGCAAACAGTTTGGATTCAGATGAGACGCCACAGAACGTGGCGTCTCATCTGGATCCAAACTGTTTGCTATTCTGATGGCATTCTTTGGAAAAAGAATCGAAGAAAATGCTAATTTTAGAAATTCAGCAGTTGACATTTTAGCAGACGACAAATTTCCCAGCAAAGGGTAAACTAAAGTATTGTCAGAGATTAGCCGTGAAGTCAGCATAATGCATATCACAGATGACAATTTCTGATTGATTGGAATTTTAAGTTTAGTGGAGGTCTCTAATAAACATGTTGTCACAGACAAGCCTGTTTGAAACTGCGCAGGCTAATCTGAGATGATAAATTAACCATTTGCATGCTGGGAAATTTGTCGTCTGCTAAAATGTCGTCTGCTGAATTTCTAAAATTAGCATTGTCTTCGATTTTTTTTCAAAAATACAACAGAACGTGGCGTCTCATCTGGATCCAAACTGTTTGCAAAGGCCTTCACAATTCGGTTCCAGCACTGAAAGAGTTAAGAAATGCATTAAGACATGTACTCATAGAGACCTGCTCTAATATTATAAGATACAATCTGAGTGGGTAGGGGTTAGCTACAAACAAAAGAAACAGAGGATGTCTATATGCTGGTTTTCTGATGATGTTTTGATGATGCATTTTTGTTGATTCTTCTGCAGTTTTGGTAGTAATTGCATTTCTTATATTTTAATCACTCTTGTTTCTTGCAAATGGGTATGAACAGTATTGCAATCTTGTGCTTTCATGTTTGTTGTTTTATTATCATGCCTTTTAATATTAATTATGTAAAGCAATCAAATATTTATTTAAATGTTCATGAATGCAACAATAATTTGCAGTGTGTAAATCTTATATTTTTCAATAACCATTAAGAGTTCCTACAGCTTAGTGTACTTAACATGTAGTCAAACAGAGCACAAAATCAAAGTTCTAAATAATTCAGTGTGATTTATAAGTGTATATAATTTAAAATTATAACAGATGTAAAACCATGTACAGGCGTTCATCGTGGCCCACTGATACAAAAAACAACAATTGAACAACATGTAACAGAGGTGTGACATGTGTAAAGTCACATAATTCTGAAATGTATTATGTGTAAACTTTGAGATTGACATGTTGATTCATGTACAAATACACCAGTGTTTGTTAGAACTATTTTGCTAAACTGCATTTGTGTACAGTGTTTTGCTCATGTGTGGTTATTGCGGATTTTTGTGAATTTTTAAATATAGATCTTGTTGTTATGATTGTTAAAATTGACAGTGTTATGTGTAAGGTTGTATCAACATACACATTGTTAATGACATAACAGAAGAGATGATTTTTAACCAGGTTTTCCGAAGGAAAAAACTGGTTATTAGATTGGCGATGTCGGCTGGCGGGCGGAACAAGCTTGTCCGGGCCATAACTTTGTAGTTCATTTTCAGATTTTTAAATAATTTGGCACAATTGTTCACCACCATTAGACGGTGTGTCGCGCGAAAGAATTACGTCGATATCTCCAAGGTCACAATTTGAGTTTGAAGTTCAAAAATGGCCATAAATGAGCTTGTCCGGGCCATTACTTTGTGATTCATTGAGAGATTTAAAAATAATACGTCACATTTGTTCACCATCATTAGACGGTGTGTCGCGCGTAAGAATCACGTCGATATCTCCAAGGTCAAGGTCACAATTTGAGTTTGAAGGTCAATAATGGCCATAAATGAGCTTGTCTGGGCCATTACTATGTCATTCATTGTGACATTTTGAAATCATTTGGCACATTTGTTCACCATTATTTGCAGTGTGTTGCGCGAAAGAATTACGTCAATATCTCCAAGGTCAAGGTAGCCACAACTAAAAATAGATTGATTTTGAAACAACTATGTAACTATGAACAATCAGTAACAATGCACATTTTGATTTTGAGTTGTCTCTCTTTATCAGACTTTTTATGCCCCCAGTAGGGTGGCATATAGCAGTTGAACTGTCCCTCAGTATGTCAGTTTGTGTGTATGTCAGTCTGTCCGTCTGTCTGTTCGAAAAAAAAACTTAAACGTTGGCCATAACTTTTGCATTTTTGAAGATAGAAACTTGATATTTGGCATGCATGTGTATCTCATGAAGCTGCACATTTTGAGTGGTGGAAGTTCAAGGTCAAGGTCATCCTTCAAGGTCAAAGGTAAAATAATAATAATTTCAAAGCGGCATTCTCATGAAGCTGCACATTTGAGTGGTGGAAGTTCAAGGTCAAGGTCATCTTTCAAGGTCAAAGGTAAATAAAAAAAATCAAAGCGGGGTTCTCATGAAGCTGCACATTTTGAGTGGTGGCAGTTCAAGGGTCAAGGTCATCCTTCAAGGTCATAGGTCAAAAAAATATTTGTTTAATTTTTTTATTTCAAAGCGGCGCAATAGGGGGCATTATGTTTCTGACGAACACATCTCTTTTTTTTTTCGAATTGAAAGGTCAATTTTACACAAGGGAGTTAACAATACACATTTTGAATTGTCTCCCTTTATCAGACTTTTTTCAACTGAAAACCTGGTTTTGTGACAATTGTGTCCCTTGATGTACCAATAGATGCTAACTAGCACTCATAAGCACTCAGTCAATTTCTTGCATTTTAAAATGTTCATACTCCCAATTTATGACATGCAGGAAAATCACACATGTATTCTGCATGTTTTTGTTTATGGATTTGATTACCTGTTAATTGTACTCACATTGACAAACATTTTAGGTCTGCATTCAATTGACACAATCTCTGGGAAAGCAGTTTCCATGATGATGTTTGCCCTTTTCATCCAAGAATAATTAACTAATACTAATCTATTGGTTGGATTGATCTATTCATAAGATATGAATATTTATGTGGTAGAATTTTCGTTCATGCTTTGCGTACAGTGCTGTTTTTTGGGACACATTTTGGCTGTTTGATTTTTTTTTCAAGGTTTATCAAATGCAGACTCTGCTGTAATAAACTTCTGAGTTTTGAACATTTAAGCATAGTAGTTATTTGGTAATTTTACAATTCAGTCACACATTTTCTCGTCGCATTTACAGTTCATTTCTAATTGGTATGGAATTTGGAATCCATATATATTCTTGATATATTTTTCACCCATCTCCAATTATAATAATTAAAGGACAAAAAACAAACATTTGATACTCATTTATATTTTGCCTTTATTTGTTGGTTGTTTTTTACGTGAAACATTTTAATGTTTGTAAAAAAACTGTTGTGCAATATGTCATTGTGTATATTATTTGTATGTATTGTTTCTAATGTCAGAACTATGCAAAATAATCAAGTGCTTTTATAAGTTGATGTTTTAATCCATGAACACGTGTTTAGAAGTTTACCTATTTTTCAACATTATCATGTTCTCGGCATGTTTACAAAGTGTTCATTATTTATAGATATCATGTTGTTATTAATATCATACTTTTAGATGGAAGTGTATATAATCGTTTGAAGGTGGGAGGAAATTAGTTGGTATATCAGATTTCATTCTTCTCTGCGAGTAAAAATTGTTTCCCTCTTATTTGAATGTGATAAAGCTTTTTCAATTGTTATAATTGTGACAGGAACTATGGTCCTTTATAATCAAACAGATGAACAAACTTGATGAAACAAGTTTTTGGGCATTATTACAATGAATATATATATATGGGCTGTGCTCTGTAAAAAGGGGTTATATGCATGTGCGTAAAGTGTCGTCCCAGATTAGTCTGTGCAGTCTGCACAGGCTAATCAGGGACGACACTGTCCGCTTTTATGATAATTTTTGTTTAAAGAAAGTCTCTTCTTTGCAAAAATCTAGTACAGGCGGAAAGTGTTGTCCTAATTAGCCTGTGCAGACTGGCCCATATATATATATGAGTCTTTCTCTGGACAGACTGCACAGGCTAATCTGGAATGACACATAATGCATAATCCTAAGCCCTGTTTTGTAAGAGTATTGCATATAGATGGATTAGTTTAATACTATTTAATAAATTTGATAACAACACAATTGTCAAAGGAACTTCATTTTTATTAGCTCGGCTGTTTTGGGAGAAAACCCGAGCTATTGTCATAGCCAGCTCGTCGTCCGCCGTCTGCCGTAGGCGTCGTGCTAAAACCTTAACATTGGCCATAACTTTGTAAATATTGAAGATAGCAACTTGATAATTGGCATGCATGTGTATCTCATGGAGCTGCACATTTTCAGTGGTAAAATTTCAAGGTGAACATCATCCTTCAAGGTCTAGGGTCGAAAAAACAAAGTCAAGGGAAGTAATAAGCTTTAAATGGACATAGTTATCTGACCTGCCCACGTATATATTTTTGTTAAATAAATCAAAGCGGCGCAGTCAACGTCAAGGTCATTCTTCAAGGTCTACGGTAAAAAATACACATTTAAGAAAAGTAATAAGCTTTAAAGGGAGATAATTATTCTATATTGAAAATACCCACTTTATATATTTGGCATGCATGTGTATCTCATAGAGCTGCACATTTTGAGTGGTGAATCTACAGTTACGGTAGTGGCTTTTAATTATTTGCTACTAAAATAGAGATATGTTAGAGACAATTATTTTCAAGGGAAGTAATTTATATAATTATAAATCTCATATATATTTCCTTACCAAAATTGAAGTTCTTTTCACAGTTACTGTACAGATTTATTATTTTGATTATTTATAACTAAAATGATTGATTTGTCAAAGTTTTTTTTTTAAATGATATAATTATCATGACTTTCATGTACTTTGTTGTTAATAGTAGTGTTCATTACATACCTGTGGTCTTATGCCCATAGATACATGATGAACTCTGGCTATGATCTCTTTGATAAGGCACAGGCCTTGGTTGTCAGTGATGTCTGATTTGGTCATTTTTTCCCCCCCCCTCCCTCCCCCCCCCCCCCCCCCCGGTTGGATTGGACAAAATCCATGGGAAGTAATAAGCTTTAAAGGGAGATGGGAGATGATTTCTATACCTGCCAAATGTTAAATAGAAATTTTATTTAAAAGTAGCGCAGTAGTAGAGGGCATTGTGTTTCTGACGAACACATCTCTTGTTGGGTCACTAGATCAAAGGTCAAGGCCACTGTGACCTCTAAAAAAAAATAATTCTGACAAGCTTTCGCAGCTGAGCGTGGCACCTGTTATGCGGTGCTCTTGTTCAATTTGGGACAGTGTGCCGAATTGCCCCTTCTGTGTTTAGTCAGTCTGTTTTTCATTAACTTTTTACATACGTTTATGTTTTATAGTTTTCTTTCCGATATTTTGGGGTGATATCTGTTTTACAAACAGATCTCAATCTTTTTTATCTTACTTTACTTTTTAATTTACAATCAAAACATTTCATTTCAAGGTGTATTATTCTATAAACCTTTTATAAATTCTGCTATGTGCACATTTGTTCTTCTAAAAGGGAAATGTGATTTTGCATCAGATATATACAGATTACCGGTATATGGTTGTCTTAGTTGTGCTGTAACTATTAACTGGTATTTTCGAGCCAGGTTAAGCAAGTTTTTTTCCTCATGTTTGATGTGTTATGCATGCCAACTAAAACTTTTGTATGTGCTTAGTATTATTTACAAAAAAATTACCTTAAGTGTTTTAAACTTTAACAAAGATTGTTTATTTTAAATGAAAATAAGAAACACAAACATTCTTTCGTGAAACAAAATCATGCTTACTCTTTTATCTTTATACTTTGTTGAGACAACTTTGATAAAAATAATTGGTTTGTTGTTTTTTTGTATTGTTTATATTTTATTTGTACAAAAGTTTAGATACTATTTAGATGTCTTTTGTTAAGTGGAATTAGATCTACAGATAAATAAAAAGGTGCAAAATGTCTGGCAAAGAATTAAAACAAATTAAATGGTGTTTTTGTGTTTGTTATTGTATGGTAAATAATTGTCTCTTTATTAATTATGCCTGTATTATACCCCCATTGCTGGAAATGAGGTCGATATAGGAGTCACTTTGTCAATCTGTCTGTCCCAAAAAGTTCATCAGATCTTCACCAAACTTGGTCAGAAGTTGTATCTAGATGATGTCTAGGTAAAGTTTTAATATGGGTCATGCTTTGTCAAAAACTAGGTCACGGGGTCACTTGGTGCGTTTTAAACAGAAAGTTTGTCTGGGCCATAACTATGTCATTTATCGTTAGATTTTAAAATGACTTGGTACATTTGTTCACCATCATGGGACGGTGTGTCACGTGGAAGAAGTACGTCAATATCTCAAAGGTCAAGGTCACACTTTGAGTTCAAAGGTAAACCGTTGTCCTGGCCATAACTTTTTCGTTTATTGTGAAATTTTTAAATCATTTGGCTCATTTGTTCACCATCGTTGGATAGTGTGTTGCGCGAAATAATTACGTCGATATCTCCAAGGTCAAGGTCACACTTTGAATTCAAAGGTAAAAAATGGCCATAACTTAGCTTGTCTGGGCCATAACTATATTGTTTATTGTGAGATTTTAAAATCATTTAGCACATTTGTTCCCCATCATTGGACGGTGTGTCGCGCTAAAGATTACGTCGATATCTCCAAGGTGAAGGTCACAATTTTAGTTCAAAAGTCAAAAATGGCCATAAATGAGCTTGTCCGAGCCATAACAATGTCGTTCATTGTGAGATTTTAAAATCATTCGGCACATTTGTTCACCATCATTGGTCAGTGTGTCACGCGAAAGAATTACGGCGATATCTCCAAGGTCAAGGTCACACTTTGAGTTCGAAGGTAAAAAATGGCCATACATGAGCTTGTCTGGGCAATCACTATGTCGTTCATTGTGAGATTTTATAATCATTTGGCACATTTGTTCACCATCATTGGACGGTGTGTCGCGCGAAGGAATTACGTTGATACCTCCAAGGTTAAGGTCACACTGAGTTCAAAGGTCAAAAATGGCCATAAATGAGCTTGTCCGAGCCATAACTATGCCGTTCATTGTGAGATTTTTAAATCATTTGGCACATTTATTCACTATAATTGGACGGTGTGTTTCGCGAAAGAATTACGTCGATATCTTTAAGGTCAAGGTCACACTGTAAGTTCAAAGGTCAAAAATGGCCATAAATGAGCTTATCCAGGCCATAACTATATCGTTCATTGTGAGATTTTAGAATCATTAGCACATTTGTTCACCATCATTGGACGGTGTATTGCGCGAAAGAATTACGTCGATATCTCCAAGGTCAAGATCACACTGAGTTCAAAGGTAAAAAATGGCCATAAATGAGCATGTCCAGGCCATAACTATGTCGTTCAATGTGAGATTTTAAAATCATTCGTTCACCATCATTTGATGGTGTGTCACACGAAAGAATTATGTCAATATCTCCAAGGTCAAGGTCACACTTTGAGTTCAAAGGTCAAAAATGGCCATAAAAAGTCTTGTCCAGGCCATAACTATGTCATTCATTGTGAGATTTTAAAATGACTCTGTACATTTATTTTGTTCACAGCCATTGGATGGAAAGTCATCAAAAGAATTCAAGAGTTTGAAGGTCAAAATGGCCATAAATGATAATGGCATAATAATTCTTAAAAATGGCCATAAATTTGCTTCTCTTGTTTTGTGAAGACAGCATGCAAAATAGTCTGTGTTAATGCAGCATGTGGGGTATATGTCATGTCTGTGACAAAGCTCTAGTTTGAATAATTGGGTTTATATTGCTTTTCATTAGTCAATTTGTGTATTGGTATGTGAACCTGTAAGTTTTGCGGGATACCTAGAGAATGACTAACTACAACCATGAAATGAAGGTAACTTAGGAAAGGAAGATGTCTTTTGATTTTAAGGTCAAAGGACAAGGTCACATGGGGCTTGTCACAGTGCATTTGTTTCAGCTAGATATCTTGTCAATACTTTGACCTAAGATCATAGTTTTACAAATAATCTCAAGGTCACAGGTTCTTGTAACAACAAATTTGATATGCTGTTTTTTTCAATGCTTTGACCTCCATCATGCAGATTTATATAGTGGTTAAATGGGGAGTAAATAGGGGGCATTTTGAATTTGATCCACCAGGTCAGAGTACAAGGTCACATGAGTCTGTATCAAAAACATTATTCACAATATCTAGATAATGCTTTGACCATCAATTACCTAAATTTGTATTCTGGAAACGTGAAATAAAATCATGACACATAGATTTTGAGGTATGTAGGTCAAATATCAAGGTCACAAGGGTTTGCAACAGGAAACTAACTGAAGTGGTTACACAACCACACATCAAAATGATAGATTTACCATAAACCATTTATTGATAGCTATTTCCTTATGCAATAAAAGGTCTTATGCCATAAGAAGCAACCGAAGCTCCAATCTGGTTCGGAGCTACTCTGTGTGCTATAAAGTCTACACATGATTTTGGGCTCTTATTAATAGAGGACAGGGTAGCTCCTGCCCAGACTGGCTCTTTGTAGTCTAACAAGGTCTGATAAATACATCCTATTGAAGCTGTGCGATGCTGTGGGAAAGCACCCCTTTAAACAAAGTTTGTTAGGTACATTAATTATGATAATTGTAGTCTTTGTACATTGCAAAATCAGCGAGTATCATATAAGAAAAATCTCCATAATATTTATGTTTCTCTTCCGTGATAAATGTATATATATTAACTTTATAAAAATGTTGTGGATGTTTCTCTCATACTTGTGGTATACTTGTGTATCATTGTTAATTTTCCTGAGAGCCGTTTCTGATACAATCGGTATGTCTTTTAAGAGAACATTTGAAGATATGCAATCATATATAAATGAATAATTACAAATTAAAGATTAGCCTTTTTCAATACTACGAATAAAGAAAAAATATTCTTATTTACTTCTTATGACATAGCAATTGTTATTTGAACATATCAATTACACTGCATTTGGTGTGTCCATATGGTTTATAAGGAACTAAAAATAATTTTAAAATAGTAATTCCATATTGCAGAAAGTAAAGATAAATAATGACCATTATCAAACTTGGGCACAGTTTTTTCATGGTAACTGTATTTACAAGAATTAAAAAAAAGTTGAATGATGATAATATCACACAACAAATGAATTGATGTCATATTGACTCAATGATAAAAGTATTCTAAAAAAAATTGTAAAACCCTACAAACTATAAATAAATATGCTAAAGCAAACAACAATAAAAAGGGTTAACAGACACTTTGCCCTGAATTATTTTTAACCAGGTTTTCCGAACGAAAAATTTGGTTATTAGATTGGCGAATGCGGGCGGGCTGGCAGGCGGGCGGAACAAGCTTGTCCGGGCCATAACTATGTCGTTCATTGTCAGATTTTAAAATCATTTGGCACATTTGTTCACCATCATTGGACGGTGTGTCGCGCGAAATAATTACGTCGATATCACCAAGGTCAAGGTCACACTTTGAGTTCAAAGGTCAAAAATGGCCATAAATGAGCTTGTCCTGGCCACAACTATGTCATTCATTGTGAGATTTTACAATCATTTGGCACATTTGTTCACCATCATGGGACGGTGTGTCGCACGAAAGAATCACGTCAATGTCTCCAATGTCAAGGTCGCCACGACTAAAAATATATTTTTTTTAAAAACAAACTTACAAAGGGGGTTAGTTTTGTTTGTTCATTTTAAAAGTTCAGTTTGAGTTTTCTCCCTTTATCAGATATTTTTTCACAATGAAAACCTGGTTTTGTGACAATTTTGTCCCTTGTTTCATATAAAAATGACATTTTATTAATAATAGGTATTATATAACATGTTTGACTATAAGAGGAATGTTGTTTTGTAGTGCCTGGTATGCAAACACAAAAACTAAATTTACATGTATGGGCCCATGCTTCAAAATAAGGGATGATAACAAATATCCGAATATTTATTTGCAAAGAAACTTCCAAAAAAAGTCTCAAGCGCAAAGTCACATTTTTTTGTTCATTGCAGACGACTGTTGTGTATAAGTCATTGTTTAAATAACAGATGCCATCTTTTAACAAGATGATAAATGGCATACGGGATGGTATAAAAAGAGGGGTAGTGTCTTTATTGGTTTTATCGAGGGGGGGGGGTTAACATGGGTCTTAATACACCATTTAAAGACATATATTCATGTATTTCTTAAGATAATTTACATGTTTTATGCAATTAAGGGTCATGCAATTAAAACAACCCACTTGCATCAAGTATCCAATCATTTTTAATTGCTATACATTAAATCCATTATAATCTAATCATATTTTAGTTCTCAAATATTAACCAACAAAATCATCATGTTTGTTCCGAAAAAAATGCAAAAAAAAAAAAGTGTAACAGTTACTATTATTTGAGGAAAGTAATCCAATGGTTAAGTATTGTGTTACCATATTGTGTTTTACGGAAATATCTTATATCTTACAAAAATATAAAGATAAAATGAAGAACATAATAATCAATTATTGTTTTCAAACATTATAACTCTATCTTCTGTTTCAAAGCTGCATAAAACATACAATTTATAGTGTTATTTGTTGCAATCATGAGCATTGCTCCAGATGGTTGAAAGTTTGAACATTTAAATGTGATGTTCACCAAGGATATCAGTGAAACTGATGGATGTTCCCCTGATGATGCTCTTTGTCAATCTATGTGTTTATTGTGTGGAAACTAATTATAATTCAAGGGGCCATAAGTCCTTGAAAACTCATTGGAGTGGAACAATATGACATATTCAGGTATGCCCACCATGAAGGATACTGCATGGTTTCATAAACTTCGGATAATAAGTTCCTGTGATCTTTCAAAGAAACATCAAATTCTTTAGATTGTCATATTACTTATCGAAGGGCAATAACCACCTAAAAAAAAGGGCTGTTTGTAAAACATGCATGCCCCCCCCCCCCCATAAGGGCTGTCAGTTGTAGTGGCAGCCATTGTGTGAATAGGTTTTTTGTCAGTGTGACCTTGACCTTTGACCTAGTGACCTTAAAATCAATAGGGGTCATCTGCCAGTCATGATCAATGTTCCTATGAAGTTTCATGATCCTAGGCGTAAGCATTCTTTAGTTATCATCCGGAAACCATTTTACTGTTTCGAGTCACTGTGACCTTGACCTAGTGACCTGAAAATCAATAGGGGTCATCTGCCAGTCATGATCAATGTACCTATGAAGTTTCATGATCCTAGGCGTTAGCAGTCGTGAGTTAACATCCAGAAACCATTTAACTGTTTCGAGTCACTGTGAGCTTGACCTTTGACCTAGTGACCTGAAAATCAATAGGGGTCATCTGCCAGTCATGATAAATGTACCTATGAATTTTCATGATCCTAGGCCTAAGCATTCTTGAGTTATCATCCGGAAACCATCTGGTGGACGGACGGACCGACGGACCGACCGAAATTTGCAAAACAATATACCCCCTCTTCTTCGAAGGGGGGGGCATAAAAATCTAATATTAGCCTCGATGACCTTGACCTCAGTGACCTCAAATCTCATCAAAAGGTAGAGGTCCATGCATGGTACCTACATGCCAAATTATAAGAGATCAGTAAAATATTGATGGCGCTATGAGAAACTGTAACAAAAGTGTGACGGAAAAAAATCTATTAATAGCCTCCGTGGCTTGACCCCAGTGACCTCAAACCTCACCAAAAAGTAGAGGTCCATGCAAGATACCTACATGCCAAATATGTAAGAGATCGGTAAAATACTGAAGGCGCTATGAGAAACTGTAACAAAAGTGTGACGGGAAAAATCTATTATTTGCCTCGGTGACCTTGACCCCAGTGACCTCAAACCTCATCAAAAGGTAGAGGTCCATGCAAGGTACCTACATGCCAAATATGTAAGAGATCGGTAAAATATTGAAGGTGCTATGAGAAACTGTAACAAAAGTGTGACGGAAGGAAGGAAGTAAGGAACTTCAAACTGGCAACTACATGCTACCCGAAAAATTTCGGGGAGCAAAATAAAATATTCAAACAATGACAAACAAATATTTGAATATCATTTTCAATATTGGTTCCCATCCCTATTTAAAATAGATCAAACCAATGATACAGGGAAAGCAAAAAAGTTCTTAATTTGTTATATTTATATTTTATTAGAGCTACAATTGAATACTGTAATTTTTACAAGATACAAGAACAGTAATTTTTATTTAAGGCCTACAAAGCTTTTATTTGACACTTCAAGGTAAAGATTACAGTGAAGATTTTCGCTGATAGGCTGTATGGATATAGTGAAAGCACATGTTTGTGTGAACCCATAGCTTTCGTTCATAATGGAATCTTATAATAAATAGGTACAAGTTATCATCACATATATATTTTGTGTCTCCAAAACCATGTTGTTCACTTAAAGGTCAAGGTCACTGCATATTCCTCATATGTATGCAATAAAGTACACGACGGAGTCCAGAATGCAACTAGGACATTCTTTGTGATTTTCAATAAATTGGGTCAAATTAATATAACATCATATCAAAAAGACCTCTCGCATTTAACAACAATAATGCTTGCTAAAATGTTAAGGTCACACTAGACTCTTGAAGTTTGTGTTTATACCTGATATGGTAACAGTGATAGAAGATGCAAATGTGACGTCAGTTCAGTTTTTAATAGCACATCTGCACATTATTTCAATATTAAATGTTGTATGCACCATGGTGCTCGCTAAAAGGTCAATGGCACATAGTCTTCACATGAAACATGCTGTGTTAAGCGTTCTAATTACGGTAAGTAGGTCACACATCACTAACTTCTGTTACCAGTGACATATAACAGTGGCATTGTCCCACAGCCAGATTTTTTTCAGCATTATTGTGTTTATTTGTTTTTATCAAAATATGAATGCAAATTATATTAATATAACTATAATTTTTATTAATTGCTTGCACTTGTCTTTGTAAAGCGTTTTAAACACCTGTCTCCTGATGCAGCGTTTTATAGGAACACCCTACTATGCAAATAAACAGGCATATGAATCAGCGGGCATTTTTGGGTAGTCGCTGTCACACTCTCTGTACAAGTTTGCTGACAAACAATGGAGTTAAATTACAATAATAAACTGATTCACACCTCACTTACTCTTTACAAAAAAAGTGAACTTTGTCAATGTCTGTCTTACAACTTTCATCAAATTTTCATCAAACTAAAAAAAAAATGTTGACATAAAATGGAGACCAAATTTGATGATCATTCATTTGCACCAGGCTTTATTGCCATTTGGTTTATTTAAACAAAAAGCCAAGTTTACTGTTTCCGCTCTCTTACTCATACAGTTTTCATTAAGGCTTCACCGAACTTTCTGCAAATGTTTATTGACACAATATGGAAGCCAAGTCAAATAACCAACCCGTGCCACACTGTTCAGAGTTATTTCCCTTTGTTAATACAAACAAGAGGGCCAAGATGGCCCTAGTTCGCTCACCTGAGAGGAGTCGTTTCATTCAATCTTTACCAAACGTCAAACTTGAACTAGATATTATCCAGACAAACATCCTGGTCAAGTTTCATCATTATTGAACTAAAACTCTGGCGTATGGAGTGTTTTTGTTTTTGTAAGATTTGACCTGGTGACCTATATTTTGAGTTGACCCCCCTTACCAAACATCAAACTTTGCTTACAAAAATAAATATTATGACCAAGATTCATAAAATCTAAAACAAAATTGTGACCCCTAGAGTGTTTACAAGGATTTTGTATAATATAATGAAAACTTGGACAATCTAAGGGCAATAATTATGGAATTAATTATGTGATTTTGCTCATTATCAAACTTGACGATCTTTCAGCAACTTTGATAAAGAATGCTTGAGAAATGTGAATGCTAGAATGTTTACAAACCAAATGTAGACAGGCGGACGGGGGACAAAGACCAATCCTAAAACCTCTATTATTAGCCTCGGTGACCTTGACCCCAGTGACCTCAAACCTTATCAAAAAATTAGAGGTTTATGCAAGGTACCTACATGCCAAATATGTAAGAGATTGGTAAAATATTGAAGGCGCTATGAGAAACTGTAACAAAAGTGTGACGGAAGGAAGGCGGAAGGAAGGAAGTAAGGAACTTCAAACTGGCAACTACATGCTACCCGAAAAATTTCGGGGAGCATACAAATCAAATATTCAAACAATGACAAACAAATATTTGAATATCATTTTCAATATTGGTTCCCATCCCTATTTAAAATAGATCAAACCAATGATATCAAGGAAACAAATGTTCTGACCAAATTTCATGAAAATTGGGCCAAAAATGTGACTTCTAGAGTGTTCACATGTTTTCACTATATACATATAGAGAAAACTGCCCCGCCCCCTGGCAGCCATGTTTTTCCACCGATCTGGACCATTTTCGAACTCGTCCGAGATATCAATGGAACCAATGTTTTGACCAACTTTCATGATGATTGGGCAGAGTGTTTACAAGGTTTCTCTATAGCCAAATAAGGAAAACTGCCCCGCCCACTGGCGGCCATGTTTTTCAAGGGACCGGAACTACTTGAACTCAACCATCATATCATTAAGACAAACGTTTTGACAAAGTTACATGAAGATTGGGCATGAAATGTGACTTCTACAGTATTTACAAGTTTTTATTTTTTTTGACCTAGTTTTTGACCCGGCACGACCCATTTTCGAACTCGACCGAGATTTCATTGGGACAAAGCTTTTGACCAAGTTTCATGAAGATCGGACAATAAATGTGGCCTATAGTGTTTACGCACAAATGTGAACGGATGGACGGACGACGGACAAAGACCAATCACAAAAGCTCACCTGAGCAATCAGGTGAGCTAAAAAGCAGTTTGTTTTCCAGCTCTCTTATCTCGTTCAATTTTCAATGAATATTCACCAAACATTCCAAGATATGTTTGTGCCAATTATATTGAAGTCAAGCTCCATAACCAGCCAAAAAATATTGCAATTTATGGGATCTATTTTTATGACAGCTTAAACATTGTATTTCTGTCCATGATAATGTTATAGGTGTAGTATTATTTCAACAGGAATCTTATTTTGTCAACATAGGACAGACACTGAAAAGCAATGAGAGTGAAAACAAATATCATAGACACGTTTAATAAGTTTATTAGCCAAAGCTTGACAAAGTTCATACTGAATGAAGACAAAAAATAACTCAAAATATGTAAAGAATGCAGAAAAATAACTACAAGTAACAAATTATGCACTATATCTAAACTGACAAATTACATACTGAAAGCACAACAAACCTGATTTAAAATGATTTTATATGAAGAAAACATGAGCTTAGGTAATGAAAGTCAATGGTGAAAAAAGGCTTTGTGTTCTACAGAAATGAGATGGGCTTGACATCCTAATGCACAAAATTACAAAGACTAATTAGGACAAAAATATTGCTTTCAAGTTTTAGATAGATATTGAGCTAATAAGTGAGTGAATAACAATGAATTACCGGTAAAGTTGAAATATCAATAACCTTACTGTAAAACAGTGACATAAAGTTACAGAATGGCATGTCATAGATTTAATTGCTCTGCTAACCTAAAAACCTCAGTATTAACATTGTACTTACATTGAACCTAATGGCTGTACTATAAGCATGTTGATGAGCTGGTAGCCTGTGCAGTGCACACAAGCTAATCAGGGAAGACACTTTCCGCTTGTATGAAATTGTTCTTTTTCAGGAAGTCACTTCCGATCAAAAATCGAGTGTAAGTGTCATCGTAGATTAGCCTGCGCTCCAACATATGTTGCACATTAGAGCTTCAAACTATTATTAGGCATTTGTTGGAAAATGTATACATGTCTTTGTATTATTTCAAATTTAAACTGGCAGACTTGAAATGTTGTTTTTAATAAAATGAATATGCACGGTGCTGTATATGTAGAAAAAATATATCCAAATGTTGTAATGGAATGCAAACATTTAACAAACATTTACACGACCACTTATTATATATAGTCAATGCATGTTACACGACTACTGTACAGTAACAATAATGCGTACTACATGTTGACAACAACTAAGTAACCCCACTGCCCACGACTTCATCAAACTCTAGAAATCTAGAAAACAGCACAACACTGGTCAACATCATCCCTGGTGTAAAAAACATACAAAATACATTCATGTATACATGTCATGTAGGCATCGATTGATCATCACACACCAGTCTTGTCGAAAATTGGCATAAGAATAAACGAAGATTTGCACGAAAATTAACATTTAAAGCATATAACACACCCATTCTACGTTTTTGCCCCTGTTCAATCGTGCCATTATTTCATCTTTGTATCCACTATTTGCTGACTCAATATTTTGTATGTATTCTTCCTTTTGATACAAATAAGAATGCAAACAAAGTGTGTGTGTTTAACAAAATTTTTAAAGCGAAGATAAAATTTATGTGAGCACTTATAGTTTTGGTTCTGAGAACAGTATTTTATAGTATTTTCTTCCAAAAAACACAAGGAAGTTACCAAAACATCATCTACTTTAACAATAAATAATTTTCCATTACAATAATTGACTAGAGAACACATATTTCATATATAACAATATCACAACATCGAAAACATCAGCACTAATGAGAACTTTCGTTAGTCAGGAATCACAGAGCCGGAGTAGTACATAATAATGAATACCAGGAGGTTACACACTAACAACTTTTTTATTTTGGCTTTTGGGTACAACAATATTATCAGAAACAAGAGCAATACATGTCCAAATCTTAATAAGAGTTAGTTGTAACCTTGTTGTTTACAAGCATTGAGAATTTTCTGATCCACACACTGGTATGGTGCTGTGTAACCACTAAAGTTTCATTAGAATGTACAAGTATTGCAACCCAATTATCACAGTCAAGCCTCAAGCTCTGAGATTCAAAACTTCGGGAAATATTCTCATAATTTTGTAGAAAATACTTTTCATAATATTGAGTTGTAGAAATGTTTTATATAACTTTAATAAGGATTTAGAAAAATATCGATATTGAGATGATGTCATTCTGACATTACCAAGGAATTAAAAAAAATATAATTCAATTACAATTCATATTCCGATAGAAAAGTAAAAATATATAATTGTACACCCCAATATTACTGCTTTTAATGTCTAAAAATCTTTCATGGCATATGATCTGCATATGTTCCATAATAAATAATAATTGTGGGGATTGAAAAAATGAACATTCAATGCCAGTAATAACAAACATACCCCTCATAGTCATAAGTCATCACAACATCACAATCAGACCCTAGCAAAAATAGCACATGGTTGCTGGGAACATAGTTAAAATATGGCCAGTGTCATACAAAAACGGGTCTTAAACCATACGTGGAGAGCGTGGCTCTAGATCAGCCTGCGCATTAACACAGTCTGGTCTGCTATAGTCACACAAGGTTATATGGTCTCATTAGCAGACAGGGTAGGTCCTGACCAGACTGCAGGAATGCCCTAGCTGGTGTTGAACTATGCTGGCTGTATTTGGCATAAGACTCATGTTCACATGATGTAGCTCATAATATTGACAAAAGATGCATTATTAACCCATTCATGCGTAGCGTCCTGAAAAAAGGACATTGCAAACAGCGTAAACCCAGATGAGACGCCGCATGATGCGGCGTCTCATCTGGGTCTAGGCTGTTTGCTTAAATGAATTTCTGTAAGAATTATTCTAAACATAGAAATAAATATACTAGACATCCCTAATTTTGGAAATACGTGGATCCAACTTTGAAGGATGGGAGAGTCCATTGGGCATGAATGGGTTAAGTTATTATCAATCTTATTGATAGTAAACAACATGCTATGATTGCAAATGTTCATAGCGCAAACACCCACATCAACAGAAGCTAACGTGTAATCAATACACTAAATCATGTTAATACTTGTGGTGCTGTAACTTGTTAGCAAACACCCACATCAACAGAAGCTAACGTGTAATCAATACACTAAATCATGTTAATACTTGTGGTGCTGTAACTTGTTCCTGTAATTTCAAGGAAAAGATGCACGGTTACATTACCGGTAATCATCACAATTTATATATAATAAGCATGTGAAGAGCACCGTTTCAAGATAGTTAAAAATGGAATTAAGTGCTGTAACTCAACATGTTTTCTCAATGACATATTGCAACATTTAAGCATAGTGCATTGTCACACGCTCAAGGAAATCTATTTGAAGTACAGTCTCTTCAATCTGTTAAAAACCATGTAATTTGAACATGCACATTAATACATTACGTGATACTTTATATCATTATTGTGTAAATCGCTTGTTCTTGTAACATTATAAATTACCTTGCATTGTTTAGTGCATTGTTAAGTGCATTATATTCATCAATTCATTAAATACTGTGAGATTACATGTATCCTGTTAGAATGAAAACAAGATTAATGTTATCCTTAAAAGAACATAAGTCTCAGCATGCTCATGTGGGGAGAGGCTACACTCATATGGGTTATACATTACAGAATTACAAGTTACAGAACCCAGACATGAATATTTGATTATACATGGATACAATCAGGTACAGATTGATATTCATACAAAGTGACCAGGGAAATCAATACAATCAAGTAGCATATTATCAATCAATAATGATGCATTTACAAACAACACAAACAATTCAGCCTTCATACGAGATCTTTGTTAACCGGTTATCAATTTGTCTGAATTAAAACAATATTTGTAATCTACTTTCTTGGTTATAGAAAAATAAAAGATTTCTGATATGTTGCACCGAAAATGTGTTGTTTTTCTGTGTTTTTCAATGTTAACATGTTAACTGAAAAGTTCTTTCCAAAATCATTTTTAAAAATGATGAATTTTAAAAATGCGATGCTATCATGTTGTTACCAGTATTTTTTTTTCTGAAACAGAAAACCAAACTTTCCATCCAATTTGGGGAAATATAACACTCATAAAGAAAAAAAATTAAAGAAAAGAAAAACTATCACATGAATACAATTTCCTGAGGTATCACAGGCTACAATATTATATTGTTAAACATGCTTATTTTTTTGGTCCTTTCCAAAATTGAAAATGATAAATGTTTTTTTTTAACACAAGACATGAGATATCATCAATTAAATTTACTTCTCAAATGATATTGGCCTACTCAACTGTTGTTATAAATAATTTAACAATAGCCCTGCATACACATTACATTAAATTATAAGCACTAAGACAAATTATCCCTTAAACTTGTGTCACATACACTAAAATTGCAAGACAAAAACAATACTGTTTACAATTACAAGCCTAAAACAAGACTATTCACTTATCAAATGCACTCAAAATCTGTATACAAGGATTAAATCACAAACACAATTCTAGTACCAATAAATTACAAGAAAAACATAAAATGGAACATTTTTAATATGAATGTAAAAACCTGACATGAAGGTCATTAAGAAGTGTTCAGATATCAGCTACTAGCTGTACACAACACCAGTTCCTCTGCCTCTCTTCCTGTGAGCCCAGTCCAGGCTGTTTCCATGGTTTCTCCATTATCAATCA
The DNA here is from genome assembly GCF_020536995.1 of Dreissena polymorpha. Taxonomy (NCBI): domain Eukaryota; kingdom Metazoa; phylum Mollusca; class Bivalvia; order Myida; family Dreissenidae; genus Dreissena; species Dreissena polymorpha. The sequence continues at coordinate 98,402,914 of NC_068355.1, read as the reverse complement.
AGACTGATGTAGTTCTGCAGAATTGCCACATATGCACTCTGTCTCATTAAAAAATGAAACCTTCCACCCAACTCATTACAGCAGCCTCCCTTAAGCAGTGATTTATAGTCAAGTTGTTCAATATAGGTTCTTTGTGGTAACATTAATCAACCTATGTGACTGCAGCTGCATTCTGCAGTATCCACTTACAGCACCATTATCAAACCATAGGTCTGTATATTTTCAGTCTCCATGCTGAAGGCATCAAATTAACCCTTTGCATGCTGGGAAATTTGTCTTCTGCTAAAATGTAGTCTGCTGAATTTCAAAAATTAGCATTTCCTTCATTTTTTTTCAAAGAATACTATCAGAATAGCAAACAGTTTGGATCCAGATGAGACACCACGTTCTGTGGCGTCTTATCTGGATCCAAACTGTTTGCAAAGGCCTTTAAAATTTGGTTCACGCACTGAAAGGGTTAATGGCCTTTTACTTCAAACATGTTACACATCAACTTTCCATGTCACATAAGCACCTTATAGAATTTTATTGGTATATATGTGGCAAAGGTCTAATTCCCCAAAGGGCTTAAGAGTTCCTTCCAATGTATACTGTCTTTACTGGAAATGTCCTTATGTCATAATACCAAGGCAAAGTCTCAGTCATTTTTATGCAAGATGAAGAATGTCACGCAGTTTTATTGTAAATGATTCAGATGAATGGGTGAAAGTAATGAAAGACCACACAATTATATGCAAGTGGGAATGTAAAATATTGAGATCCATCAAACCATCCAACGGTGAACAACATCAGGGGCGGATAAAATGAGGTCATCTACTATTCTTCCATTCAAGTTTGAATACTTTGTCATTTTCTATTATATGACTAAATAATTACATTGAATTCAACAGGGTGTCTTGTATCTATTTTCAACATGCTCCAAACAAACGTCAGAGATTAGACAAACTGCATCTTTACACAGCAATGTCTATTAGCCAGATGTTGAAATTATTACTGTCCCTCCTGCCCGCTGTATTTTCCCCTAATTTGTTATGTGAATCTCCTAGGTTGGGGCATCCCTTCAACCTAAATGTCTGTTGATAATTCCCCTTGTGTTCACCAGCAGAAGTCTGTGCTATGTTTGCTGCTAGTCCCACCCGTTATCCTTGATCATGTGAGCCAGCTCTATGATGAACTTCCCCTCCTTGTACTTCTGACTGGACTCGAAGGCATGCTCCTGTAATACAGCCAAATGAACAATTAACCCATTTATGCCTAGTGGACTCTCCCATGCTTCAAAATTGGATCAATTTATTTCCAAAATTAGGAATGTCCAGTATATTTATTTCTATATTAAGAATATTTCTTACAGAAATTCCTGTAAAGCAAACAGCGCAGACCCTGATGAGACGCCGCATCATGCAGCGTCTCATCTGGGTCTACGCTGTTTGCCAAGGCCTTTTTTCTAGACGCTAGGCATAAATGGATTAAATGACAGGAAACAATTCAATACCAGATTTTGCATAATCAAGTAAATAATGGAAGGAATATCACAGCCAAAAACTCTTATGTGATCATAAAACCCATAAATCAAGTATACAAACTAAACCAAAGATAAATATAACACAAATAATCTAAGCCTGTAATTAACCCTAATAGTGTTCATGAGTATCAGGTCACTATAGGCAAGCTTCAGCGTTAGGACTACCAGTGTTGTTCTGGAATTTATGAAGTTCAATCTCAACTAAAATGAATTAGCCACTTGCATGTAATATTAACTAATTACCAATGCAACCACTACTAAACATTATTAGTTTCTTTAATGCTCGTTTTATTTCTGAATTCCAGGAGCAAATGTTTGTTGAACAGATATTGCAACATTTTATGGCAAAACATGGAAAAAGATGGTGAAAATGCAAAATATTTTATACTTTGGCCAACTTGTTTGAAAACTGGTACCGATATATCGACAAAGTTTATTCTGTCTGGAATATATATTGGTTAATTATCTGATATTTGTCAATTATCCAATATAAGTCAATACCCAATATTGGTCAATGATCTGCTAAGACATGAGATAGATTAAGTGGTCTCAAGATTGATGTAAATAAACAACTTTCTGTCAATAACGGACTGATTTATTATCCAATACTTTGGACCACCAGCATTCTGATGTTTCCGAAACAGTCTTATAATATTGCACCAAACATATACATCAATCCACCTCCCTACCCTCCAATTCCCTTCCTTGATTACATATAAAGCCAGCAATGTTCACAAGCATGGAGTGATATCCAGCTATTCAACAGAGTTATTTTGGTACACATATAATAACCCATAAGTGCAAAACAGTCCCAAACACCCGTGATATCAGTATTATTTTTACACAAGGAGTACTGAACACTGAGGATTCAATCCATCTGTCCTGCAAAATGCACTTGATCTACCTCATGAATCCAATAAGTAAAACCACATACACCAAATGATGCAATTCCTTCAGGGTTAAAAATCATACAAAAGTACAAAAGAATCCTTCAACATGTAGACATTGTGTGTATATGACAGAATTAATTACCGTTCAACCATTTGTCCTTAAGGTAATAAAGGTTACTAAGACAACTAACTCTTTCATAACATGACCTTGTAGGTTATTTTAAGCTTCAAAACAACTCTCTCAAATTCAACATCATATTTACCTTAGAGGACAATTACATCACGCTGTTATTCAGCAGTTTTATTATTGTTTTGCTATTCAGATTTTATTTCAAATACAGGAAATACATAAAAGCATCTTGATAAACACCACTATGTGTATATTGTTTTACAAAAACATGGACAGATACAAGAATGTTTCAGTTTCTTGATATTATTGTTTCTGTCACAAGATTTGAAACAAGAGGGCCATGATGACCCTGAATCGCTCACCTGACTAACCAAATACAATCCCAACCCAGATTTCATCAAGATAAACATTCTGACCAAATTTCATAAAGATTTGTTGAAAACTGTGACCTCTATTGTCTACACAAGGTTTTTCTATTATTTGGCCTAGTGACCTAGGTTCTGACCCCAGATGACCCAAATACAATCCCAATCCAGAATTCTTTAAGACAAACATTCTGACCAAATTTCATGAAGATTGGATGAAAACTGTGACCTCTATTGTCTATACAAGGTTTTTCTATTATTTGACCTTGTGACCTAGTTTTCAGTGTTTTTTTTATGGCAATTTCGGGGCCGATATTCGGCCCCATTCCCCTAAAAAAAGAGTATATATTTTTCCCCGATTTTGTAGAAAAAAATCCCCTCCAAAATATTTTTTTTTTAGAAAGAACTCTCTTATGAAAAATATTCATTTCATAACAACTAACAAAGTATATAACAAATTAATAATATTATATGATTTTGAATAATTATAAAGAATTACATTAAATTAGTATTTCCCACATCAGTGTACTTTTCATATGAATTTCATGCTTTTCCCAAAATGGCCAGGAAAAGGCCGGATGTATCGATATATATTGTGTCAATATTTGATGATAAAAACATTTTAATGTGGTCCATTTTATTGATAAAAAAATGCTAACATTTGCCATTTTATCGATTAGAAAGTCCTAATTAGACTCAAAATGGCTAGGAAAACTGAGACTGTGCATGAAGGCTTAACTGTTTGAAACTAATGTTGAAAAAATCATTGGTATATTTTTTAGAAAAAGGACAGAGAAATTCAGCTGTGAATATTACATTCATACATACATGTGTATTCATATAATAAATTTCAGAAAATATAAGAACAAATTTTTAATTTTCCCCTTTTTTCTTAAAAACGACGCGTTTTTCCCCTTTGGACGGACCCCGCCACCATTCCCCTATTTGTGAAAAAAAAACACTGGTTTTTGACCTAGTGACCTAGTTTTTGACCCCAGATGACCCAAATACAATCCCAACCCAGTTTTTATCAAGGTAAACATTCTTAACAAATTTCATAAAGATTGGATGAAAACTGTGACCTCTACTGTCTACACAAACAAATTGTTGATGGTTTTTCTATTATTTGACCTAGTGACCTAGTTTTTGACCTCAGATGACCCAAATACAATCCCAACCCAGATTTTATCAAGATAAACAATCTGACCAAATTTCATAAAGATTGGATGAAAACTGCGATGACTTCTATTGTCTACACAAGGTTTTTCTATTATTTGACCTAGTTTTACCTAGTTTTTGACCCCAGATGACCCAAATACAATCTCAACACAGATTTTATCAAGATAAAGATTCTGACTAAATTTCATAAAGATTGGATGAAAACTGCGACCTCTATTGTCTATACAAGTTTTTCTATTATTTGACCATTTTTTTACCTATAAACCTAGTTTTTGACCCCAGATGACCCAAATACAATCCCAACCCAGATTCCATCAAGATAAACATTCAGACCAAATTTCATAAAGATTGAATGAAAACTGCGACCTCTATTGTCTACACAAAGTTTTTCCATTATTTGACCTAGTTTTTTACCTAGTGACCTAGTTTTTGACCTAAGATGACCGAAATACAATCCCAACCCAGATTTCATCAACATAAACATTCTGAGCAAATTTGATAAAGATTGGATGAAAACTGCGACCTCTATAGTCTAAACAAGGTTTTTCAATTATTTGACCTAGTTTTTGACCAAGTGACCTAGTTTTTGATCCCAGATGACCCAAATACAATCCCAACCCAGATTTCATCAAGGTAAACATTCTGACCAAATTTCATACAGATTGGATTAAAACTGTGACCTCTACACAAGCAAATTGTTGACGGACGCACACACGCACGCACATACGGACGCCGGACATCACACGGTCACATAAGCTCACCATGTCACTTCGTGACAGGTGAGTTAAAAACAAGCAAATTCGTTGAATTGATATCCCCCCGCCATTATACTTCTTGACACAAAAGTTTTCTGGACAGATGGACAACGCCAACGTGCATCATCCTTTTATCCATATATATACTCATACAAAGTTTCAATGAAATCCGTCAAAGCACTTTCAAGATATGGGTCAGGACACACAAAAAAAGCATTTTTTCAAAGTACAAAGGGCCATAACTCTGCTATTATCAGATGGTGTACAATGCCAATTGGCGCGCATCATCCTCTTATCCATATATATACTCATACCAAGTTTCAATGAAAACCGCCAAAGCACTTCCAAGATATGGCTCCGGACACACAAAAAAAGCATTTTTCAAAGTACAAAGGGCCATTACTCTTTTATTATCCGATGGTGTACAATGCCATTTGGTGTGCATCATCCTCTTATCCATATATATACTCATACCAAGTTTCAATGAAATCCGCAAAAGCACTTCCAAGATATGGCTCTGGACACAAAAGTGCCGGACGGACGGAAGAACGGACAACGCCAAAACAATATCCCTCCACCTATGGCGCGGGATAACAACATTTATTTCATTTTATCTGGGTATTAAATCATGTTGAATGTTTTCAGCTGTGATAAAAATCTCAACATGATTGAAGATGATAAACTTTCTCTCTGAATATTGATAAAATATAACTTACACTATGGGCTGCAATAAAAAATATTGAGGGTTTTAATTTAACATTTTAAACAAATGCCATGCGTGTGTTCCACCACACAACCTGTTATAATAGTGCAGTGTAAATCCCAAAATTATCCGTTTTGATTGGAAATTTTCAAATGTGGAGATTTCTCTGCAAAGAGCATGGAACAAGACGCACAATATTATCAACAAGTTCACTCACGTATTTCCAGCCGAGGGTAGTCTTACAGCACTCACAAAAGATGTCAGCGACAGCATGCAGACCTGTCAGCAGCACCCGCTCCTCAGCCGGTCCACACCCAATGTTCACGCTATAAAAAGCACAAATATCATATTGGGCTGACTTATACGCAATACATGCCTTAAATATTGAAATATTTTTTTAAAGGATAAGTTTTCATGCACTCAGGAATAGCACAAATATCTCAATTATATCCAAAGTTGCACATGCTCATGCTAAAATTAGCATAAATATATCATAAATAGCCAATGTTCATATAATAAGCACAAATAACTTAATATCTCAACTATCCCATGTTCACAATATAAAGTATTAAATAGCACATTGCCACATATCAGATTATAATCATTATGAATTGCCAATTGTTCACTACACATAATAAAACAATGGCAAATGTTCACACAATATACTGTCAAAATATGGTCCTAGACATCACAAAAGGCCAATTTTTAAAGTATTAAAAGCAAAAGTATGGTCACTAATATAACAAGTTGGGCACCTCTAATAGACTGCATGCTTATGCTGCCATTAAATTAAAAAGTACTAATAATTTTGATTTAGGATTCTGTACCCAGAACAACTAGACAAGAAGAGAACTGATACTAGTATTTATATGTCATCATTAATTTGTTATTTTAATTGAAGTTAATGCACACTTTTATAAAATGTCCTAATTTTAAATGAAAACTATTTTCATAAGAAAATTAGCATTGAAATATTGTTTGCATGAAAAATTGCTTAGTTGAAACATTGTTCAGGTTATGACTTACAGTATACATTTGTATATACATGTAGCTGTAAGAAGATAATAGAAATAAGTCACATGAAGCATACCATTGTTTATTACTTATTAACACACTCTGACTGAGGGACAGTGTACCTGCATACCAATGAGATTCGGATGTATCTACAGTACTAATACAGTTCTCAAGTACAAGTCTTATCTACAGTACTAATACAGTTCTCAAGTACAAGGCTGTTTTTGATCCGTCACACTAGAAATGTCACGTGCCAGATTGAAGCTTGATGCTAAATCAGTCTTCTGTCACCATAATTATGATGATTAAGACACTTGTTTGTTTAGATTAACATACCTATCAGTAATTTACTGGCGCTATATGTCACATTTGAAATGCAAATTTATACCTGTTTTTATCACATTATGTGCTGTATGAGAGATATAATATTACCCAAATATGTGAGCGGATACATCTTCGGTTTCATGAAAACAACTTTATTTAGATTATAAGCATAATGAAAACAGGTAGTTTTATTTCTAATGTGAAACATACTGGTTTACTATAAAGTTCTCAAAGGCATTTTAGAGCCACAGCCTGTCAGGTTTTTAACCCTTTCCCACTTAGAGGCAAAGTGGAAATTGCAGTGTGCCAACAGCATAAATCCAGAACAGCCTGCAAGTAACTGGCAGTCTGTTCAGTTTTTATGCTTATTAAAGCTCATCAGTATCTAAGCTTTGGAGTTGAAGCCTTAAAAACTTGAATCAAGTAAGAAAGGTCATAAATTAACAAGGGCTGTTTGTAAAACATGCATGCCCCCCATATGGGCTGTCAGTTGTAGTGGCAGCCATTGTGTGAATACGTTTTTTGTCACTGTGACCTTGACCTTTGACTTATTGACCCTAAAATCAATAGTAGTCATCTGCCAGTCATGATCAATGTACCTATGAAGTTTCATGATCCTAGGCCTTATTATTCTTGAGTTATCATCAGGAAACCAATTTACTGTTAAGAGTCACTGTGACCTTGACCTTTGACCTAGTGTCCTGAAAAGCAATATGGGCCATCTGCCAGTCATGATCAATCATCTGCCAGTCATGATCAATGTCCCTATGAAGTTTCATGATCCTAGGCGTAAGCATTTTTGAGTAACCATCCGGAAACCATTTTACTATTTTGAGTCACTGTGACCTTGACCTTTGACCTAGAGACCTGAAAATCAATAGGAGTCATCTGCCAGTCATGATCAACGTACCTATGAAGTTTCATGGTCCTAGGCATAAGCGTTCTTGAGTTATCATCCGGAAACCATTTTACTATTTTGAGTCACTGTGACCTTGACCTAGTGACCTGAAAATCAATAGGGGTCATCCGCCAGTCATGATCAATGTACCTTTGAAGTTTCATGATCCTAGGCCTAAGCGTTCTTGAGTTATCAACCGGAAACCATCTGGTGGTCGGACCGATGGACGGACAGACGGACCGACCGACATGTGCAAAACAATATACCCCCTCGTCTTCAAAGGGGGCATAAATATAACTTTTTAAGAGATTTCAAATATTTAACAAGAGCACGGCATAACGGCAGTTTTGAATCAATGACAGCTTGTCAGAATTTTTTTTTTGAATCTTTTTAAAGGTCACAGTGACCTTGACCTTTGACCTAGTTACCCAAACATGGGTGTGGCATGTAGAAATCATCAAGAAGCAGCTACATATGAAATTTCAAAGTTGTAGCACTTTGATTTAAGAGCCAATTTTCAAAACCTTAACAAAATGTTAAGAATTTAGCACGACGCGGACGTCGGACGACACGACGAGCTGGCTATGACAATACCTCGGGCTTTCTCAGAAAACAGCCGAGCTAAAAATATGTATCTAAGTGGTAAAGGGTTAAAATAATGAAGATTGGCTGTGACTTGTTTGGTTCACTCATTAACTTCTTTCATCAAAGACACTTATGATGTTGCTGTTTAATAAACACAATCATGTATATGTAAAGCCCTACGGGCAGATGTATGGCTCATCAATTGTTAACATACATATTTTGCATTGCTAGTACAGTCAATCTTGTATTAACCCTTTCAGTGCGGGAACCGGATTTTAAAGGCCTTTGCAAACAGTTTGGATCCAGATGAGACGCCACAGAACGTGGCGTCTCATCAGGATCCAAACTGTTTGCTGTTCTGATAGTATTCTTTGAAAAAAATCGAAGAAAATGCTAATTTTAGAAATTCTGCAGACGACATTTTAGCAGACGACAAATTTCCCAGCATGCAAAGGGTTAAGAGACCACTCAAGGGAGTAATCAAAAGTGGTCTCTTAATAAAACGGTCTTTGAATACAAAAGGCCATTCTGGAAGAATGCTTACCCTCAATTTTAAGGGTTGAATAGCATAATACTGCATTTTAAGAATCAAATTAGTTCTTTTCACTTTTCAAAATAATTGAATTAAATAATGGGCACCTGTGCTTTTTATACATGTTTTGTACTTAAAAATTTCAAAGACAACTTAATTTTTTCTTTTATAAAAGATGTTTCTAAACAATGTGTGCCCAAACCCCCATTTAACAATTGCTGCAAAATTGTCCCCCATACCTTGACCATAGATCTTTTTATTTGATACCTTGACCATAGACCTCTTTATTTGATACCTTGACCATATACCTCTTTATTTGATATCTTGGCCATATACCTCTTTATTTGATACCTTGACCATAGCACCTATTGATTTGATAGACCTCTTTACCTGATACCTTGACCATAGACCTCTTTTTGAAAGCCATTCAGGGTTATCCTTCATCAAGACAAAACACCAAACTTATTTATAAGATCCTAAAAATTCTTGCGATATAAGTCAAAGGGATGACTTTGTGGAAAGTTGGCATGGATTCATGTTTGATAAATCTGTTAGCATTCATTGATTTTGAATAAGCAATGTGTTAAATGCAAAAACATATACTAGTAAATAAATGTTTATGCATTGAATTACAGATTTTCTAAAATTATTAATAGTACTGGTTGGTTGTCACCTTATTGTAACAGTATTTTACACACAACTAGGAATATTATATATTATAAACTAGTTATCTCCTTTATGCAGCTGGGAAAATGAGAATATAGAACTGATGTATTTCATAGATCTACCATCATCAAATAAATGACACCTGAAGAGGATACCTTTCAAATATCGCCCTGCTGAAATTGTTTTTTTAGACGTTAAACTTGGTACAAAATATGCAGACGTTACATTCTACTAATGTCTGTTTACTTGTTAGATTTGGGGCAAGTTTGGGGGCTGATTTCTTGGAAATTGAGTTTGGATGAATTGATTTTGCAAGCAGATGTAATCTTCTGCCACATTATAAAATGCCTGGAAAGAAGAATATTGAATATCTCATTTGATGAGTTCATCACAACTTTCCCCTGAAAATAATGACTTGATCATGGGTTACTTTAATTTCAAACTGCTGGTACTGTACTTAATAAAATCACAGCTGCCTATAATTACTGTTATGAGACCAGAAACTTCATCTGCTTGATGGCTCACTCAAATTATCCATACAAAAATGAAAGAAGATGACATTTTTATTTTTAGCTATACATGGACATCACTGTTGGCACTAACACTTTCAGTGCTGGAACCAAATTTTGAAGGCCTTTGCATGCAGTTTGGATCCAGATGAGATGCCACAAAACGTGGCGTCTCATTAGGATCCAAACTGTTTGCTATTCTGATCGTATTCTTTGAAAAAAAATCGAAGAAAATGCTAATTTTAGAAATTCTGCAGACAACATTTTAACAGACGACAAATTTCCCAGCATGCAAAGGGTTAATGTGTGGAATTATCTCACTGATTCACTGTTGATGATTGGATGATGTGCTTCTGCAAAGAAGTCAGGGTATACTACATTTGTCCATCAGTGGTGGAGGATCTTTTGGTCCATAATCAAAGGCAATGGACAAATGCAAGATGGGCATAATAATCAATAATCGCTTATACGTTCAGAGTTTACACACTCCAGCTAGCATTTGTTCTACTTGTAATTGACAAATGTGTTACTATTTCAACAAAACAAACATGATAGAAATCCTGCAGGGAAATCATTGGATTTCCCTGGTAGTCTAAATATGTCAATAGTCTGTTGTACAGGACCATGGATGACACTGGACACAGTCTTTAGACCTAGTTTTCTCCTCAGCAGTCCATTAGAGATAACAGTTTTTTTGCCACAAACAGTATAATGTCTTCATCAACCTTGTCCTGGTTGTGGCCTAAAAACTTGCATAACAGGGAAAGCAACATGAAAGAACAATTATTGTTTATTATTTATTAACACAAACTGGCAGTCAAACCCCAAACATATGAATAAGGATCTTAGGAACAGTATCAATTGGGTAGTTACAGGACAAAATATCATACTATTTGAATGGAACTTTAGCAAAATACGAAAAAAAAATGTTTTTTTTGTTTTGCAGACTGGTTATGTATATATTTGTTAGCGCTTAGCAACAACATTTCTACCACATACTAGACAGGACACACAAAGAATTGTCAATTTCCTCTGATATTGACCGAACAATGATTGTATCAGTACATCCTTATGGCCTATTTAATATGACAGAGTTGAAGCACCTACAGGCTCTTTCCTTATACACAAAGAAAGGTACATGGGAGGTAATTGCCCTGGAGATAAAACTGGATTGCACAACTTACCCATCAGTACTTACTGGTTTACAATAACAGATCGGGAAGAATTATTATTGAGTGTAATATTTATCAAGACACATACATGTATTAAACAAAGGGTACAAAGGACAAAGAGATTTTACCACACAAATAGATTTTAAAATGACAAAATAATATAAATGTGGTCAGTATTTACTTATGAGATATTTGATAGTTTAAGATGGAACAAATATTATCGTTTGAGTTGTCTTTGTACTGAATAGAACTACTGTAAGCTTGATGTAGCTAGATACTGACACTGAGTTCAAGGATAAACTTTGTACAATAGATAAAGTCAGACAAGTACATTTTGGACTTGTGCCCATATAATACATACTGTAAGAGCCAAATGTGTTGGCACACAACCTAGTAGCAATACTTTTAGTCAGTTTTGTTTGCAGAAAAGTGCTTAATTTGCAGTACCGGTATGTTAGACCAAATTCCTTTGAAACTAAATAATCTATGGTAAATATGAATGGCTTATGTTGATGGCTAGCAACAATTTGAAATTCATGAATCAATATTTTACAATTTAAATGTTAAATTAATCTCGATAAAACAATAAGCTGATGTCTGGGAAAACTGGGCAGTGCAAACAGCCTAATCAGGGGACACATTTACCACCAAGACATGATTTTCATTTACAAGTGACTTACTTTAAATGAAAAATGTCCATAAAAGAGGACAGTTCCAAAGGCAATAAAACTGTGCGGACTGCAAAGGCTGATGATCTGTGACCATACTTTATGCACTGCAAAGGCTGATGATCTGTGACCATACTTAATGCACTGCAAAGGCTGATGATCTGTGACCATACTTAATGCACTGCAAAGGCTGATGATCTGTGACCATACTTTATGCACTGCAAAGGCTGATGATCTGTGACCATACTTTATGCACTGCAAAGGCTGATGATCTGTGACCATACTTTATGCAAATGCTTTCAGTTTTCCAAAAGAAAGGCTCATTTATATTGCTTATCAAAAGTTGAAAGTAACAGACTCAACCAGTGTTTTGAAAGAGGAAATCCAGGCATTGTATTCCTTTAAAGCTACCATTTTAGTTAATGACCCAGGATCTTCAGGCCATATGGACCACATATAGAACGTGGAGCAAAATGAAATGTTCAGGGGTGAAAATACTCAAGTTTTGTTTTTTGAATATATGTTAATTGCTCTCAATATTTTTCTTAGTATACATTTAAGTATATAACTTAATAAATAATAACTTCATTTTTTAAATAATAGAATATTACATGTTTGTATTATTTTCATGGTAACATTTGCATAAAACTGATGCAGGGGAGATAACATGAAGGAGTCAAAGGTGACACAATTGCAAAATGCTTGCATCAAAAAGCAAGATCCTGCTTCAATTGAAATCCCTGAACATTCAAGAAACTAATTTGACAAGAGCTTGATTTAAATTATTTGATCTATTTGAATATTTTAGAAATTAAACCATGACGTGTCTGAGGTCCTACCAAAGCAACTTTAATTCTCACGTATATTCAAATTTCAGTTACAGCTTGCTGTTCTCATGCCCCAGCTGCTGCTGATTTATTATCTTACATACAAACATTAGTTGTAGATATCATATCTATATTTACCGTGCACCACAAATAAACAGAGACATACAACCAGCAAGCAAGAAATATTCAGCTGGGAGCAGGTACACTGTTATATCATGCATTTGGTAAAAAGTTATTACTTCTCAAGAGTCTGTTTTCCTTCAAATGAACATACTTTGGCAAGAAACATTAAATGTATGTGTTATTCTCGGATATTTTACATGCTTCTAATAAAGTATGTTGCAACAAAACACACAATTTTAGTAGAAATTTGATTACAATTGCTTTAAATCTTTTTCCACCCTCATATTTCAATTTAAAACGTTATTATTTATCATTCATTATCATTGTGGTTTGTTACATAATAATTGTTTTGATCAGAAACCACAATGCAAGAATGCTGGTTTAGCCTCGCTATGGAAAAAACGAGGTTCAATTCATGTGCGTAAAGTGTTCAATCAGAAAAGCGGGACAAACTGAATTTTGGCTAGAAAGATAACTTCCTTTTTTAACAACAAAAAAAACAAAACAAGAAGAATGTGTCGTCCCTGATAAGCCAGTATGGATTGCACAGGCTTATCTGGGACATCACTTTAGGCTGGTATTCCATCTGTCCGTATCCGCATCCGCATATCCGCAAAAAAATAGAACAAGTTGAAATGCACTGTGCTCATTCCATTCATCCGCATCCACATATCCACACGCGCAAAAGGCGTCCGCAAAAGATCGCTCAAGTGAGCATTCTAATGCGGATGCGGACAAGATACGGACGGCATTTAGCTCGATGAGAGTCGCTGTCATCTCAAAAATCAACTGAAAAACTATCAAATTCGCGAAAAATTAACCGGAATTATACAACCAACTCAGATCTGCATATCGGGACTCTGATTTTACTTCAAATGTTTGGAAAAGCATAGCCAAGGCACTAGAAGAAGATGTTTCAGGTATTAACCATTTGTATTCTTTTACAAACAAAACGATGATTTGTACCTTATATCTACTTAAATATACGCTTGTCCTTCATTATAATTATCTCAATTATAATATTTAGTTTTAACCATATACAAAAATAAAGATACATTCGACGTATGCGGATAAATGGAATATAGCGTCCGTATTATGATTTTGCGAATACGTATGCGGATAGATGGAATACTAGCCTTATGCACATGCATTAAGTCCCTTTTCCCCACAATGAAGCTCATTTGTTTTCTGTTTGTATCAGAGGCTTCATGCAGACATATATCCCAGCTCTTTGAGAAACTTCATTTTTGTGCTTAAACAGATCAGATCACTGATTTCCTTGCAGCTTTTCTGGCATGAGAAAGATCTGGTACTCATGTAAAAAAAATTGTTACAGAGCTGGCATACCAAAAGTCTGGGGTGCTTATAAACACGCACCATTTGATGAAAAGTTTGCAATGTGCTCCCTTTTTACATGATAACACAAACAAGCTGCCAAATTTTCCAGTTTTAATGTCAATGTGTATGTCCAGTCCCAGTCAAACAGACAATTAAACAAACACAAAATCTAAACATAACAGAATAGGTTTATTTTGACTTAAGCATGAAAAGCTCATCGTCATTTACATACATATAAAATGACAACATGCTTTAAAGTTCACACAAAACACACATAAATAAGGGTTTATTTAAATAATCAGGAAATAAACATATTTCATGTAAAACAAGGAAACATCAATACTATTAATTGTTTTTACTCAGCACTCTGATTACTATTAAATGTATTAAAGAAGTACACCTCTTTCGGTCCCACAATTGAAAAATATGTAGCTTGTAGACTAAAAGGACAACACTATTACCAGACAGGCAAATGTACAAAGTTTTCCGAATTTTTCTCAACTAGACATTATTTGACAATACTTTCCTTCACACTATAAGGTAATGCCAAAAGTATGATGCAGATGAGTCGTATTGGTTTTAATTTTTTATCTGAACAAGGTCTTTTTTTTTACAAATTTGAAGACAAACTTCAAACTTATAATCTTGTTTTTATCTTGCATTATATAGTCAATATTTACATTAGTGTCTACATGTTTATCAAGGAAGTGAACTGTGGTTATATATAGACATCTACAGCATTTCCTCATAAACCCGGAGATCACCAAGTATAGAGTTTACATCATTGATTTATTGCATAAGCCCAATGTTTCAAACATTATTATATGCTTAGTGAAGATGCTTTAATTGGCACAACACTTAAACTTGATTTGTTTATGTATAAGTATTAATTAAATTGATTATGTATACAATTACATTATAGGAGTGCTTACATGACAATCTTGAAACAGATGGCATGTTCTTATATCTGACATGACATGTGAATAGATTCCTTTGTTTTCGCGCAATTAGTGTATGAATGGTTTTAAAATCTGAAAGAGCCCAGTTAATAAGTAGTGAGCGAAATTCTTTGATCCATGTATTGATATAAACACAGCTTAATGACAATGTTCACTTACACTGAATTGAACAGGTATGCTCTGCCCTGACTGCCTTGGAATGACTGAAAGTTAAAACAACAATAGAAAATAACCATATTAACCTTAGACATTCAATATAAATTGCAAGTTCTGCAAGCCTTAAGTAAATAGCTTAGGATTTTTTTCAAAATACATGTATATAATGGGCATTAAGACAAATTCCAAGGTTTCCTGGATTGGTAAATGGAAGGGGTAGAACTGACCAGACTGTGTGGGCTGATCTCCTGCTACTATGACTTAAGACCCATTTTTGCATGACATGCGTGAAATGGTGATTGTAATATGTGACTTGTTTTATGTCCCATAAAAGTTATTTTAATTTAGGTCATACATGAGCACACAACTAAGACACAGAATAAAGTATTAATATAAATAAATCAGTTGCACTTTGGGAAAACGAGTTCAAATGTATGTGCGTAAAGTTTTATCCCAGATTAGCGTGTGCAGACAGTTCCCACAAGATAATCAGATATGACAGTTACTGCTTATCTTGACTTTTTGTTTAAAGGAAGTCTCTTCTTAGCAAAATTCAAGTTAAGACCGCTTCAGTGCAGGGACATCACTTTCTGCCAACAATATATTTTGCTAAGAAATGAAATCCTTTAGACAAAAAATAAAAATGCAAGGTGTCATCGATGAAAAAAAATGTGCGGACTTAGCTGTAATGACACAAGGCACTTGCATTAACCCTTTCCCTCATAAGGAACAAAGTGAAAATTGCTTTTGCAACCAGCATAAAACCAGAACAGCCTGCGAGTTACAGCCTGCTAGTAACTCGCAGTCTGTTCAGGTTGTATGCTGTTTTCTGCTCATCAGTAACTAAGGGTTGGAAATAAAGCCTTTAAAACTTGAATTTGGTAAGAAAGGTCTTAAACTAAATTCAACTTTCTATGGGACTACAGATGTGTCAAAATACATATCTTAGTGGTACAGGGTTAAGCCCTGGGCCAGTTGCCATAGTGAGGCTCACATAGATAGACAGATGAGAGGGGAAGCCACTAGGGACAAATTGGCAGAGACTGGAGATATCAATAATGAACAGAGAGTGGCCAGTCTTGAACAAAGACATGTGAGAGCAGATGAACATATATCAGATTGAGCAGCTTATACTAAGTCTAGTGCATTTTACGAACAAAAGCATTGAAAATATTGATAACAATGTTGACATACAAACCATTTAATTGAAAATCCAGACTTTATGACTTAATGATAGCAAATGAAATCCACTTAATATAGTTTTAGTGCTTGGACCAACAACCTTTGAAATACAGAGAGGCAAGGAAGACAATTGTTTAGGGTCATTGCAACTGGTGTAAAATTAAAAGCTGTTGCCTTGGTTTTATGGTTACTATGGTAATGAAAAGATGCATGTAAGTTTATCAGTTCAAGATGTCTGTTGACCTACCTTTGAAATGAGTTCGTCATGGTTTGCGAGGTGCGCACGACAATGCACGCAGCTGTACAGCCGGTGACATTTATTTGGCAGGTATGCCTGGAACGTCTTCACCATTTTCCAACTTGTTGAAATGAACACAATCAATTAAATGGATCAATATCTGATCATTAAGTCCACCTGCTGATCCCTTTATCTTTAATGGTTAAGTCTCAAGCTATACATGAAATCCTGTTATTCAGGAACTTGTGTCATTGAAACATATCAAATGAATTTATTTCCTCCTTTCTTCCTGCTTGATAACTATCCAATGCCCAATGTTTACAGTGTGCAAAGAGTACATGTATTCTGACATATCAGTGCTGACATAAGAATGAGTCATGGACTATCTTATCTACCTTTTTGAACTTAAAACAAATCTCTCCACTAGCAAAATCTCCAAAGATGTGGAAAACAACTTCATATTATTCAACATAAATGTCTCCAGACCTTTCACTTCTCTTGTTCCTTGCTTTTTGTTATTCAAGCAGGAAATATTTCCCATCAGATAAAGTTCAGCTTAATCAATAGCATAGCAGGTCTTCAATAAACTTTCTCTGCAGAGCTTCAGGAATATCTTGTAGCAGAACAAAGATGCAGTTTATTTTCTGTCAATATTCACACAATTATTAGAACCATATTGCATTATTTACTCCACCAGTCTATATGGATCACAGTTTGTTGCGCCTACAAACCTATTGATGTCAAACACACATAAAAGATTGAACTTGTCAGCGTGCCAATATATGTACTGTAAAGGTCAGGTAGGTGATTTTGTATTGATTTACTTCATAGTCTGCAGATACTCAGTCAAACCCAACAATGAGCTGCAAAGGACAGACCACTGCTAAAGCCAGCCCTCCAATTTGGCTCCAAATAATTTGAAGATTCTGAAAATAGAACATTATGCAAAAACTAAACATTTAGTAAGAACATTGCTAAATGATATACTGATTATGGTAAGTAAAAAAGTAATCAGAGGGTGATATATTAGTAATTGGAAAGATACAATAGTTTTAATACTGTATCCATTAACTTTTAAGCCTACATAGATTTAGATACACGTGATATTATAGCCATTAATGTTTGTTGGAACAAATTCAAACCCTGGCCAATTCACTTCTAGCTCACTTGTAGTTAATCAGTTGATGAGGTTACAACAGAAGTACTCTGTTGTTACTGGCTAATAGCTTATACTCAAGAGTAAATTCTGATCTTATCATTGAACATATGTTAGGGTTAATATCAAATTGTTGCTGCAATTAAGCTTTAATTATAGATTATGTAGTTTAATCCCTACTTTGGTAGTTATTGGGTACCTGGCCCAGTTGTGTCGGTAAGCCATATGACAATTAAACTCAGATTGAACATTAATGAATAATTGATGGTGCTCAACTGCTTAAATTCATTAAAAGCATTGAAAGCAAATATCGACATAAGAATAATAAAATACACATACTTATATTTTGAAACAAGCTGTAGAAGTGAAACAATTAAGTATGTCTCTAGGTAAATCAGGCTTATTGCATGCGCTTAAAGTATATTGTTATTATTGTTTTTTTAAAACATTTCAGCACCTATGTTAATATGACACTTACTTACAAATTGACCACACTAAAGACGTAACATTTCATAACATTTCTGCAAAGTAACAGCAAACAAATAAGATTCAACTTTGTGGTTTATTGAACTGGATGTCATTTGGTATTTCTCATGAAAGATTCTGAACACAATTTTCATCATCTAAGTGTGCCAAACTTGAAATATCTGACTGAATGTTCTGACCATTCAGCCAGGATTCAGAGGTTGGATTGTGTTAAAGCTGCACGATGATCCAAGGTACAAAGAAAGCAAAATCTAGGTACAGTTTTGTTAGTTACCTTCTGAAGAAATTCTTAAACACTGTGTAATACATTAAGAGCTTTGTCAATTTTTTAATTATCTATTTTAATTAGTCTAGGAGCCTGCAAAAGACATTTTAACCTACACAATTATTGTTCAGTATGATGCCAATTACCATAACAACACTGTTACCAAGGTGCGTGATGATATGACATCACTTTATCAAGAATGCCACATCCTTAAAGTTTGATTAATTCATAATTTAGAACAAAGCCCATAAATAAATCACAGCTAATAATATTTCGGGCACTAAATGTCAAATACTGACAGTATTAGTAATTAAGCAGTCACAGTTGATAAATCAATCACAGCTCATTAAATTCCAGACACAAAATATCAATTACCCAAGGTACTTTTACATGCTGTAGTTTGTTTGTTTGTTTGTTTTTTTAAACCTATTTATTTAAGCTCGATTGCGTAACAAGCCTAAGGTAATATGAAACGTTCTCGAGTCCGTTTCCTTGGTGTCTACCGGGGAGATCTAAAGAACACTCCCACAGTGGGGATCGAACCCGTGACCTCCCGATCGCTAGGCGGACACCATATCCACTACGCCACGGCGATCTTAACTACATGCTGTAGGTGTAAAGGTGGTTTACTTTAGTTGAATTTAATCTCTATATAAATTAAAATTTCTATGTAAATTACCAGCATCAATGTTTCTTTGAATATTTGAAGAATAAGTTCAGGTATAAATCATGCATATTAGTTCACCAAAAGAGGAACCTCAATTCAATTATGATTTTTCTATATTTATAAAAGTAATGATCATTGTAATATGATTATTATAATGTACATCCTGAATAGCAACAGAAGAACGTGTCAAGTCATCCAATGTTAAATATAGAAGCTTGATCATTCATGAAACAGATACATTGTTTTCAATTAGAAACATGATTTTTAACTTTCACTGGCAATGTCAAAAGAGATCAATTTTAAAATCAAATCAATTTTATGTCATAATATACAAGAGGTTCCAAGAACATAGTATTATCAAGTCTCACATTATAAATGATTCCTAATTAATGATGCAAATTTGTGTCATGTCCTGCTGAGGTGCCTCATGCAGGTTCAAATGCCCTCATAATAACCCATTTATGCCTTGTGGACTCTCCCATCCTTCTAAATTGGATAAATTTATTTCCAAAATTAGGGATGTCTAGTATATTTATTTCTATATTTAGAATATTTCTTACAGAAATTCCTTTAAACAAACAGCGCAGACCCAGATGAGACGCCCCATCATGCGGCTTCTCATCTGGGTCTACGCTATTTTCCAAGGCCTTTTTTCTAGACGCTAGGCATCAATGGGTTAAACCACAAGATTTGTCTAATGGAGCCAGACCATGGCAGGCAACAGAGTTGAAGATTCCACAATCCATTGGTAGTGACTTAAATTACCACTGACAAGGGCTAATGGATGGGGTTTTCACTAAACTCATGCTTATTATTCCCTTAAAACAATGCATGATGGTGTAAATGATGATCAATTAGAAATGCACCACAGACACTGATGCTCCCAGTCACAAATGTATGGATGCAGATGGAAATCTGCTATCATTCTTCAGAGGACAAAAATGACTAAGGCACATAATTCTGCCAAAACTGGTTGCTGCCAAAATTCATTATATTTCCTTATCAGTGCTCCAGCTAGGACTAAATTGAAGGGCGCCCGCCCTGCCCTCCCGAACCTCCGCCCTGCCCTCCCGAACCTTCCTACAGCCCCCCTGCCCTTAAAAAAACACAAAACAAAACAATTTTTTTACATATGATGATTAATAAATCTCTTATTAAAATACATTATAATTAATTTATTCCTCATTGTAGACATTTTATTTGAATTGTTTTATTATAATGGAAATAATATATTCTAACAATTATTCATAACATAAATTAACATGTAAGAGGAAGCATTCCAGAAACGCCCACATGCTCGAAAGTGCCCTTTTGACAAAATACTGCGCGTCCTAAGTGCCCTTTTGACAAAAAAGCCCCCCTGCCCTTTTCAAATCCTAGCTGGAGCACTGCTCATGATCATCTACATATAAAAGTCATTCAACTGTTCAAGCTTGAGCGAGATTTGACCAGCAAATAAAAAGGTGTAAAAGCACCAAATGTTCAGACTTAATTTTAATGACCCACTTTTTAAAAATATGTGCCCCCCCCCCATTTCATTGTTACATGTATGTCCCACACTATTGG
This sequence comes from Dreissena polymorpha, assembly GCF_020536995.1. Classification (NCBI taxonomy): domain Eukaryota; kingdom Metazoa; phylum Mollusca; class Bivalvia; order Myida; family Dreissenidae; genus Dreissena; species Dreissena polymorpha. The sequence goes on along the minus strand of NC_068355.1, from coordinate 98,382,039 downwards.
ACCCTTTTTCATTGTCAACATTCTCATAAATACACACGCAACATTACATAATTGTTATTAATGATTGTATAATGTAATGTACAGTAATACTAAATAATACATAACATCTAGAATTTTTTATAAAAACAGCATACCACATGGAATGTATACTGAATATGTTATTGAATTTAAACACTTAATTGAAAACAGAACAATTAAGTGACTTTAAATGCATAAGTTTACCATTCCCCAATTTTTCGCAAAAGAGGTCTTCCCTACCTTTTCAGGACCTACTAGCCCCCCCCCCCCCCCCCCCTCCCCAGTATAATTTTTCAAGCTCATATCTCAGCCACAAGATATCCAAAATCAATTTTAAGGGTTGCATTAATTTTTTTCAGTGTTGGGTACAGCAAACAAAGATTTCAGATTTTAGTTAAATACTATGCTATTAATGTAATGTAAATTGTAATGAATAGTGCATGTTGTTACTTATAATTTACATTGATTCTTCAACAACAACAAAATTTATAAAAAAATAAAAATGTAAAAAATAAAAATAAGTACTTACTGACAAAACTTGCTCGTGCACTGGAATAAACATAAACCTGTACTGTATGTACTGTATCTTACACTGAAAACCCAAACAACATGCGCAAATAGCTATGTTTACGTTTAGGATCAATGGTACGTGACCAACCGATATTATGACTGTGTACACACTGTTGAACTTGTATCAACCTAGATCAACAAGTTTAATATCCATGCACGGGTCATACTTATCCTGCCTGAAACATGTGATCACCTCAGCTACAATGGGACCTTAACTATAGTGTAATAGCCTTTGTTAAAGATTATGACTTAAAAAAAAGTTAAAGAGCTGTTAATCCAAATGACTTTTTTCCCAATGGTGAAGTACAGTACTGGTATTTTTACAAGTTGAGAACTGAGTTGAGGAGATGGTCTAATGTTAGTACAGCATGATAAGCCATGCCAAGATAATTATGATGTTAATTATGTCATATCATGTAGGTAATGAACTTATCAACCAGAATATGTTTATAACATATGCTAATGTTACATTATTTCTTCGTAATGTTCATCAACTTGTGGGGTTGACAAATTGTTATTTATTTGAATTGATTCTGTTGTCATGCATTTAACATGGCCATATAATGAACAAATGTTGTTCTTAGACGATTTCATTTCAATGTGCAATTACCGGTATCTGATGTTTGAAAGAACTTCTTAAAAATACATTTTACTTTATCATGTATCATTATTTTAGCAATATGTTTTCATTTTTCATTAATATGCGTGTTAATATTTGGTTTGTATTAAAGCATAAGCATTTGTTTTTACATAATATTATTTTGTTGTGAAGCATAAACAAAATCTTTATCTACAATTTTAAAAAGAAAATTTTCCATTTAAAAAGAAATCATAAAAATTTAAAATATAAATTTATGTTTTTAAATATTATGTAATTGAATGCATTGAATGTACATGTACATGATCTCTTACCCTACTGGTCAAATTATCGAGTATTTTCCTGCAATAAAAACTTTAGTAACTTCATTAAATCCTATCTATTCACTCTCAATATTAACTTGCATCTACAAAATGAAGCTTTCAACAACATTTTATACCCTGATTCATATTTTAAAGTACCAAGTTTCAAACAAAGCCCTTTGTTTAACTGGGATATGACTAATCACTAAGGAGACAAAGACCAACCATGTGTGCAGCATCATAACTAGGGCGAAGATATGAATTGTACTACAGACCAACCATGTGTGCAGCATCATAACTAGGGCAAAGATATGAATTGTACTACAGCTGCTGCCAAAAAACACATGTACAAACATGCATCTGCAATTAAATTCACTTCTAACATTTAAGTGACTGAAGAGAGTTTTTTTTTCACAACTATCTGTCCATTTCAAAAATCATGTACCGGTACTTAAACAAATAACATTTCTGTTTGGAAGATTGCCAAGAATGATGTGAAATACTTATTATGTTGTAAACATTAAACAAATTAATTAAAATTGCCAGATACACAGTAGAATCACATTATTAATTGCTCACTTAACCCTTTCCCGCTCAGAAACCTAGTGAAAATGGCTATGTGCAAACAGCATAAAACCTGAACAGCCTATGAGTAACTATCAGTCTGTTCAGGTTTTATGCTGTTTGCTGCTCATCAGTATCTAAGGTTTGGAAATGAAGCCTTAAAAACTTGAATCTAGTTAGAAAGGTCTTTAATTAAATGTAACTTTCTTAGTGACTATAAATGCTTTAAAATACGTATCTAAGTGGTAACAGGTTTAGATGTGGGTGGGAACAGCAAAACGTTTTCACTACTGTGTATACAAGACAAATAAATTGCTGTGGAATGGTCAGCATCACTACAGCCCCGATGGCATTGGAAGTCAATTGGCAAGATACAGGGAAGTTTCTGCTGAAGTAAATGTTTAAGGAACAGTTGACTGAATAAAAATCTAACAGGCTATCAACTATACAAGTTTTTTTTTAGAATAAATACAAATAAATGAAACAAGAAGTGATGACATATTGCAAGTTATATCAAACGGAAAATCAGAAATATGTAACAAGTGAGCTTGATATTTTTGCGAGAAAGTAAAACCCAGATACAAATGTTATTTTTGATTAGCAAGACGTTTATTTATGCTCTTGTTTTAATTAACCTTCTCATTACATGTATATCAACACTAGTTACGAGACTGAACAACTTTTTTATTCAGAAGCTCAGGTGGAAGTTATTATTTATTTAATTTTTTTGTTCGCTTTAAACTATTCAGTATACTGTTATGATCGCTTTATTTTCATTTAAGCAGAAAGGAACAATTGTTGTGTTGTGTTGTTGTTATATCTACAAAATTCTTTACATAGTTACGCAAAATATGACATGCACGCTGTATTTTGGAGAACAACTTCTGAAGTGTTTTATCCTTAATCAAACTTTCAAATTATGGGCAAAATAATTTGCAAATTAATATAAAAATACTGTATTTAGAACCCCTCTCTTGCCGCCAAAAATCGCAAAGGTAAATGTTTGCTGTAACAACTTTTAACGCTATTACAGCCCTAAACAAACTGGACAATCTTCTTCAAGAAACAAGACAATTATTTATCTGTCAAAATTATTTAAAGTAACATACCCAATTAATAAAAACATTAACAAGAGTGCCAAACTGTCACAAGATACACCCATATGAAGGTTTATGACAACTGGATAACTAAACCATTTAAGTGGCAAAATAATATATTTTTGAAAATTAAGCAACACACAACTTAACCATTTGAGTGACAGCATGCTAAATCCTTGAAATGCACTAAGTGGCCCCATGACCTAGTTTTTGACCCGCCATGACCCATATTTTAACTTGACTAAGATATCATCTAGACACAACTAATGACCAAATTTGGTGAAGATCGGATAAAAACTACTTCAATTTGAGAGCGGACATCATGCTTAATGCTTGACATGCTCTTAGTGACCTCGTGACCTAGTGTTTGACCCAGCATGACCCATATTTGAACTTGACCTAGATATCATTTAGACACAATTTCTGATCAAATTTTGTGAAGATCGGATGAAAACTACTTCACTAAGAAAGCAGATGCTAAATCCTTGAAATGCAATAAGTGACCCCCTGACCTAGTTTTTGACCTGGGAAGACCCATATTTTAACTCGACCTAGATATTGTCTAGATACAACTTCTGACCAAGTTTTGTGAAGATCGGATGAAAACTATTTTAATTAGAGAGCTGACACTGCTGTGGACGCTCCAGCCCGCGGACGCCTGCCCGCCACGGATGAAACTATAATACGAAAAAGATGTCATCTCAAAATCAAATATGACAAGATTCACTTTGTTCAAAAACACATAGAGCATGCAAAAAATGTTCGGAACATATTTTTTGGAATGACGGCATATATGAAACAAGTTGTGGAAGTATGATATTTTAATCAAAATCTTGTTATAATTCATGTCTTATAGGAAACTTTAAACAGATTCTGGCATTTTTTCAAATGTCATTAAATATGATTGCTTACAAATCTTAATCTGCTGCGAAACTTAATACCTATTCGGATTACTGATATATTGCAAAATTAAAACACACATTTAATGGCCTTTTGAAAATTAGGCCACTCCAAATTGATTTGTTGGTCATCGGAATCGCCGCACGTATTTTTTCAAAATGGAAAAAAAAATATATTGTCGCTGAATATGAATGCCAAATTTATTATTTCGTAACCTTTTTGATCAATAACTGTAGTTGCTCGAAAATTCAATCGAGACGACCAGAAAAATGGCTTCCTGCGTGATTGTTTTAACAAATTGCGATGAAAAGTTGCTGCAGCCAACCCTTATAAATATAAACACATCTGCTTCGTTCTGTGACTTTTTTGAATGTGTTTGTTCACGTTCGAACATGCAACTATCTTCAGATACCGTTGAAGCATGTTCAATGTGAAACAACATCGGGAAACATGACGTACGTTTTTTTATGCATTTTCTTCATTAAATGGGCATATGGACGGTATTTCCCTATATGTAGGCAAATTTTTCCTATAACACAATTTTATGTTAACAACAAGATGTGTTTGTGAAACACAATGTCCCCCTATATGATGTTTGACCTTGTAGGATGACCTTGACCCTTCACCACTCAAAATGTGCAGGTTCTTGAGATACACACGCATTTCAAATATAAAATTGCTAGCTTCAATTTTGCAGAAGTGACATTACATGCGCAATTTTGACCTATATATTTGACCTTGAAGGATGACCTTGACCTTTCACCACTCAAAATGTGCAGCTCCATGAGATACACATGCCTGCCAAATATCAAGTTGCTATCTTCAATATTGCAAAAGTATTCATAAAATGAGCGATTTTGGCCACATATATTTGACCTCTGACCTTGAAGGATGACCTTGACCTTTCACCACTCAAAATGTGCAGCTTCATGAGATACACATGCATGCCAAATATGAAGTTGCTATCTTCAAAATAGCAAAAGTTATTGCAAAATGTTAAAGTTTGCGCAAACCAACCAACCAACAGACCAACCAACCAACAGACCAACCAACAGACAGGGCAAAAACAATATGTCCCCAACTACTATAGTGGGGGACATTTAAAATAAACATAAAGTCATTAAAGGCAGGTTCTAAAAGAGTCACAGGGACGTTTTAGAAGTATTAAAATACATGGTTGACGGAACATGTTTTACAGCTAGGTCCATGTATTTTAGAAACATCAAAAAAGTTTGTAATATATACATTTATTTAAAAAAAAAATACAGTACCGTACTAGCCATCGATATGCCCCTTTTAAAATAAGGTATCAACAATGGATTATATGCATGGCCTTTGTCCGACTGTCTGTCATTATCATTTTGATGATTGTCCCTCTTCAAGTGCTATTGCAACATGGTATACCTTTTCACAGCTTGCAACATGGTATACCTTTTCACAGCTTTCACTATTGAAAATATTAGCAGCAGTAGGTAGGCAGTTGTCCCTCACTTCAATGATATGGTTATATTTCGTGGTCAAAGGTCATATGCAACTTACTCATATAAATATGAGGTCGATATATATCGACCTCATATCGTTTAACGTCAATTTGCTGTAGCATTGTTCCGACATGAAATCATATCGGAAGCTTAAACAGCTGCAAATTCATATCACAGCGCAGCATCTTCATGGAAGAGTTATTCAATTTAAAAATATATACATTATTTTACTAATTGCATAAGAAGATGTTTAATTAAAACTTACAAGTGATGCTATTCCTGATATGAAAACACTAGCTTTAGACTTGTGTTCTACATTTTAGAGTTTAAGTGCTGAAACCTAATTTTAATTTTAGTGCATTTTTATTTGAAAAGTATGTAACTCATAGATATAGTATTGCTTGTTTGTACATTTTTTTTATTCTTGGCTCTTCGCTCGCTCGTAAATTTTCCTGTTTTCAAAAAAAAAATAATAATAATAATTTTCGCTCGCCTCTTCAACTTTTTTCAAAACAAGGGCTGTTTGTAAAACATGCATGCCCCCCATATGGGCTGTCCGTTGTAGTGGCAGCCATTTTGTGAATACGATTTTTGTCACTGTGACCTTGACCTTTGACCTAGTGACCTGAAAATCAATAGGGTCATCTGCGAGTCATGATCAATGTACCTATGAAGATTCATGATCCTAGGCGTATGCATTCTTGAGTTATCATCCGAAAACCATTTTACTATTTCGGGTCACCGTGACCTTGAATTTGACCTAGTGACCTCAAAATCAATAGGGGTTATCTGCGAGTCATGATCTATCTAACAATGAAGTTTCATGATCCTAGGCGTATGCGTTCGTGAGTTATCATCCGGAAACCGTTTTACTACTTAGGGTCACCGTGACCTTGACCTTTTACCTTGTGACCTCAAAATCAATAGGGGTCATCTGCGAGTCATGATCAATCTACCTATGAAGTTTCATGATCCTAGGCGTATGTGTTCTTGAGTTATCATCGAAAATCATTTAACTATTTCGGGTCACCGTGACCTTGACCTTTGACCTAGTGACCTCAAAATCAATAGGGGTCATCTGCGAGTCATGATCTATCTAACGTTGAAGTTTCATGATCCTAGGCGTATGCGTTCTTGAGTTATCATCCGGAAACCATTTTACTATTTCGGGTCACCGTGACCTTGACCTTTGACCTAGTGACCTGAAAATCAATAGAGGTCATCTGCAAGTCATGATCAATCTACCTTTGAAGTTTTATGACCCTAGGTGTATGCGTTCTTAAGTTATCTTCCGGAAACCATTTTACTATTTCGGGTCACCGTGACCTTGACCTTTGACCTAGTGACCACAAAATCAATAAGGGTCATCTGCGAGTCATGATCAATGTACCTATGAAGTTTCATGATCCTAGGCCCAAGTGTTCTTGAGTTATCATCCGGAAACCACCTGGTGGACGGACCGACCGACAGACCGACCTACATGTGCAAAGCAATATACCCCCTCTTCTTCGAAGGGGGGCATAAAAATCCTCAGACCAACATATCAATTTGGAGTGGCCTTAAACTCAAAAACAAGTGTTTACTGAAATATTGTCCAATATGGTGATCATCTTGTTAAGCTAGCATTAGCACAACATCAGGATATAGAACATGTTGATAGTAAATCAGTAGGATGTACTGCAGTGGCAAAGTAAACAAGCAAATTCGTAGAATTGATATCCCCCGCAACATATGCTTTGATTGGGTGCTCTTCGCTCGCTCGTAAATTTTCCTATTTAAAAAAAAAAACTAAACATTTTCGCTCGCCTCTTCAACTTTTTTTCAAAAAAATCCGTAGACCAACATATCAATTTGGAGTGGCCTTAAACTCAAAAACAAGTGTTTACTGAAATATTGTCCAATAAAGTGATCATCTTGTTAAACTAGCATTAGCACAACATCAGGATATAGAACATGTTGATAGTAAATCAGTAGGATGTACTGCAGTGGCAAAGTAAACAACAAATTCGTAGAATTGATATCCCCCGCAACATATGCTTTGATTGAGGATGGGTGCAAATCGGACGGATGAACATACTGACAGATGGACGGACGGAGGACTCCGCCTCTCGGGGGGGATATATACTCATACCAAGTTTCAATGAAATCCGCCAAAGCACTTCCAAGATATGGCTCCGGACACAAAAGTGCCTATAGTAAAAAGCATTTTTTCAAGATACTAAGGGCCATAACTCTGGTTTTAACAGATGGTGTACAATGACATTTGACATAAATCATCCTCTTATGCATATATATACTCATACGGAGTTTCAATGAAATACGCCAAAGCACTTCCAAGATATGGCTACGGACACAAAAGTGACGGACAGACAGCCGGACAACGCCAAAACAATATCCCTCCGCCTCTGGCGGGGGATATATACTCATACCAAGTTTCAATGAAATCCGCCAAAGCACTTCCAAGATATGGCTCCAGACACAACAGTGCCTATTGTAAAATGCATTTTTTCAAGATACAAAGGGCCATAACTCTGTTTTTAACAGATGGTATACAATGCCATTTGGCGTGCATCATCCTCTTATGCATATATATACTCATACCAAGTTTCAATGAAATCCGCCAAAGCACTTCCAAGATATGGCTCCGGACACAAAAGTGCCTATAGTAAAAAGCATTTTTTCAAGATACAAAGGGCCATAACTCTGTTTTTAACAGATGGTGTACAATGCCATTTGGTGTGCATCATCCTTTTATGCATATATATATACTCATACGAAGTTTCAATGAAATCCGCCAAAGCACTTCCAAGATATGGCTCCGGACACAAAAGTGCCGGACAGACGGACGGATGGATGGACGGACGGACAACGCCAAAACAATATCCCTCCGCCTCTGGCGGGGGAGGGGGGGGGGGGATAACAAGAACCTTTTCCAGAAATCTGTGAAGGCGATAACACTGTAGAGTGTAGACTAAGTCATTAAGTATGGTCTGTGAAGAAAAACACCCACACAGACAGAAATTAGGTGATCTTTATGACCCACCATGTCAAATATTGATTGATGAGAAACTTCCCGAGGCAGCTTGTATCACAATAGCTTATCACTGTTTTAATAGCCTATTAACCTATATAGCAATCCAGCAGAACAAAGGCTGAACTATACATGTACTTGTATATGTGTATGGGTTTCATGTAAGCTTGTAAGAGTACAGTAAGACATCAGTGACCTTATTTATATATTAGCCTTTTGAGAATTTAATGCATGTGCCTCAAGCAAACTTGAGAGTTTCTCTACAAGCCCAAGATGTATTTTCATCAATCTTGAATAGATTTATTCTAAACTTAGTACAAAAGTAGTTATTGACAACTGCCTTATTAGGGTCATGATGCTAAATAACAGTATTATGAATTTATGATACATTATCAATATTGTAGACAAAATGTTTTTTACTGCAAGTTATTCAATATACATATATTAAATCAAACCTGGTTTATTAATGTAAATGGCGTGAGACCTTGGAATGAACCCTGATCAATAACAGTGTGTCACCAGTAGTTTCTGGGAAAAAAATATGACATCTGGTGAGCATGTTGGTAACAGTTCCTGCACCAGTGGAATGGCTGTATCAATAGAGATCATGCTGGCCTGGCTCCACACTAGGGTTCAATACATGTACCTGGTCACTGTGGCAATTAGTGCTGAAGTCAACTGTAAGATCTGTAAGATGTGCAGTTTCTGAGCACCTAAAAGCCCCAGATTCAAAGAACTCCTTGCAGATTCTTAATTTTGTTAATAAGATGCCTGAAAATAACTTGTATACAAGAAACAAGAAATATCTTTAAAAAAGATATACGGCGTTGATTGTGGTTGGAGTTTATGGAAGGTAAAGATTTAAATGAATGAGATCAAGGATAGCTAATATCTTTTTCTGTGCAGTTTTTAGCTGCATCAAACGCAGTACGGGATGTTACGCGGTGTTTTCGCGGCTTATTTTACATTATTACATATTGCTGGTCATAAACCTATAGATACAAAAACCAAAGTCAACCGGCCACACGCGAAGTCTCCGTACATATTTTAAATATGTATATGCGCGTTCTTCGAACAAACCTGTTTGAGTGGTTTATCGGGCATTGCTACATGTATTTGATTAAATTATTAACAGTATCGAGAATCATCGCGCTCATACTTAATACATTAGTCAATATGCTGCAATAATACATTAGTAAATATGATGGAATAATTCTTGTTAATTAATTAAAAATAATATTTATCATGGTATTGTTGAAAACACATTAAGAATCTATTATTGACATGCCATAAAATAATATCGCTGGATATCTTCATTTCACATCTTTCTGGTGGTAAAAAAAATTCCAGTTCACCTAGTTCACGCTATAGCGTCTTTATTATATAACTATTATGTTACTGACCGCGAACTCCGAACAGCACATAAGGTCTGACCTGTATATAAACTCTGACATTCAAACACACTAACCGCGAACTGACCCCTTATACCTCGCAGGTTGAAATGCAATGCATTAAAGTGAGGCATCGCTTCCACTGCTCTCTATACTTTAACATATAACATGTTGACAGGAATATGGAAGTCAGTACTAAATATGAGAACATGGCCTTTAAGTACACAACGTTCTCGCGCTGAAAATCCTCTGAAAATAAAAGGTGCACGCACAAACTGTATTGATGTCGAGATTGAGTGTAAAACTGTTCTATCTATTAAGCCTTTTTATTAGAGATAAAACTGTTTCATGCTGAACACGCAGTAAAACAGTGTTACAAAGACGCGGACATGTTTTCAATGTTCTAGTGGTATTATCAAATCAGCCAATGCAGTCAATGAAGTGTATTCATCTGTACTTGGCCGCGGGAAGTGTTATTTGAATTCTATTGGACGCTAACAAAGGTCAGGCTAAGGTGAAAAGCTGGCGTATACAGCTAACGCCGAAAAAGAGCTTTAGTGTTTGTGTATTATCCTGAAAATTAGGCACTATGGTATTTGTAACAATGGTACTATTGTTGTTTTTTCGACTGAAATATTTCAAAAGCACTTTGATCAATAAATGTTTTAACAAGTGTCAATATTAATGTGTTGTTCATTATTGTGTTAAATGATTACAGGATTCAAATTATTGAGCCTGCTTAAACTGTTCCCATAGATATATTTTACAAGACAAATTCAGTGATAACATGCACATTTTCTCTTTTAAGTAGTGTCTGTTTCCTGAAGTTTCCTTACGTTCCCTTTATACACACCTTGTGTTGAAAGTCAGAGTTTATTTACAGGTCCTCACAGTGTCTTTTTGACATCCCTATGTGAGTACTTGCTACTTTGGACACTGTTCAAATGTCCTTCTACAACAAACTGTTACAAGCATAAGGTTAATTGGGTTACAGATAATCTGTTTAAGTAGGTAACTAATATTGTTTTCTACCTTTAATAGGATTATAAGGGAATAAGTTCATACACTTTCACAAAGAATCAATACAGAAGTAATCATTACTAAATAAACTCTTTGGCATAACCTGCACAGCCAGCACTCATGTAGAAGGAAGACGCTCATTCACTTTAAGCCATTTTAAAAATTTAAAAATTTGGAGCCTTGCCCACATTGATTTAAATTGCAACCCTTGACATTTTTCAACAGAATTGTTTCTTTGTATTAATCTGCCGTGATCAAAATACCCTCCCTCTCTCTTGCTTGATTTTTTTATCAATATTACAACTAAATGTTTTGGTTTAGGTTAGGACATATCGATTTTGTGCTATTTTTATTATACAGCCTTACCAGTAACCAAGCTGTGCTATTAATGAGTACATTTAACTTTGTTAACAACCTATTAATGCTTGCCACACTGCTGCAATGGTTGGCTGTTTGGCAAGAGTGGTAGGGCATTATCGCTTTTTATCTCTTGCCTATCAGCTGTTTCAAGAGATTAGTCATAACATCAGTTGCTGTGTGAGCAAAACATGACCTACTGTCCTATTTTGCTAGACTCTTTGTGTACAAACAAGTTGGTTTGCTGATCTCAGTTGACACAAAGGATCTCCCTATAGATTTCTGAACTTGTGAGGCCAAATGGCTAATAAGGCAGCCAACCACACTATAATCATACTATATAGTTGTCCATACTATGGACATTATCACTGAAATCATGACATATATATATATACATGTTGTATACATTATACATTGTATTGCCTGAAGCTGAACAACAATGAACTACAGGTGAAGTTACAGGATCTTGGTTTAGAGGGGGTGGAATATCTAACCATTACAAATTATTACAGTAAAATAACATACAAATAGGTATAATGGGCACACACACATATGTACACACAACTACAAACAACCTACATGTACACTTGCCTAAATAGTAACTGAACAAATAACATACTGTTGAATTTGTTGAAAAATATGTTGCGTCACTCAATAGTGACTCTTTTTTTTAAATGAATCTCTGACTGACCAGAATCAAAATCAGTTTCTACTGCTTCCAGGTTTCCGGCTTTCACTGGTTAAAACCGATATATTGAATGTTGTCAACAAACTGTTGCAAAAATCAAATAAGCATTAAGTTTAATTATACAATGTAAGATAGATTTCGCACGCTAAAACAAAACAAAAGAAAACAACTGCAGATACAGTTATTCAGCTATCATCTGATTTTCGTTTTAATTCCAATTTTATTGAGCAAAGACTATTAAATAAGGATTTGTTTAGATTTATCATAATTTAAATATAGAAAGGATTTAATTATGCTTTTAACTTGTAGGAAATGTAGTTGCTGATGCATTATTGATTTATTAACCAATAAAACCTTTTATATAAGTGATTTCGCTCATTGGCTTTGATATACCTCTTACCTTTTTTCTATGAGTCACACAAATTTATTTTTATTTGACTGTTCTTTTCAGACCAAGTTTTGTCACTTTGCTGCAGACAGCATTTTCCTATCATTTGTTAATGTATGTTTAACTACAGAAAAGATGTGTATCAATGAAAAAAAGCTATTCCGCAAATTTGATTTACTATGGCTTCACAAATTTATCTTATCACACACTTTTCATTAAATATAGTATCATGATTGAAAAAAAAGTTGACCCTACAACTGCCTTTGTACTATGCTCATTTTTAGACATTTTTATCTCTGGACAAGTATTAACTTATTTATTGTATTTTAAAAATATTTGTGAATGCTTTCATTGCGATTACATGTATGTGATTATGTGTGTATGACTTTACACAATGTAAACAAATATTAATTTCATTCACATGTATCTGCAACTATAATTACCCGTACACCTTTGTTAGCCCTTCAATTTGCTTTGTTAAATTCACGTTCCCTGAAAGAAATGTATATGCTGTTGAATTTAAATAAACCAAGATGAGTTTATTTTGTGCATGTGAATGTTCAGCAAATCATTAAAAATAATTATATTTATAATCCCAGACAGCTAGATCCTTGCACTAAAAATAATGAAATGTTAAAAGACTGACAATGCTGTAAGAATTTGAGGAAGCTTGTTACAAAGCCACATTTAGGACAAAAACACCTGGTGAATTATTGAGCAGTCTATGTTCCAGAAGCAACAACCACTGAAACAACAGCTGCATGCAACACACTTTACACAGTGATCGATAAGCTTAATGCAGAATGGGCTAGATTGTACAAGAACACACACACACACACACACACTTCTGTTTTTACAGAGAAATCTCACACATTTAAACGGATATGACAGGTTACTCTTAATGACTGTACGCAGTAATGCTAAATAAATAAAAGTTGAAGTTGATCTTTCTTTTATGATAAATGGCGTTAGGAGCAAAATGCAGTAGAGCCCTGAGACAAGAATAGTCCTCAGAGGTAATTGGGAGGAGAGTTGAGTGCATTGGCAAGAACAAGATGACCTCACTGGTAATTGGGAGGAGTGTTGAGTGCATTGGCAAGAACAAGATGACCTCACTGGTAATTGGGAGGAGTGTTGAGTGCATTGGCAAGAACAAGATGCCTAGTAAGTTGAATTTATAGAGCATCAAGCGATTGTATGAGCAGTCTTGGGTTTGTAGTTTGTACCCAGCTTCAGGAGCACTTTTCCTTCAGAAATATATATTACTTAGGGTTATGTGTCAATATGAAGGGTGACACAACAAGGATATGTTACAAATGTAGTGAAATAAGGTCACTTCCAACAGCCATGCTGTTGGGCTAGCTCTTTAGCAGCGCAGTTAGAGTGTGTGACTACCACTCCAGAGAGCCTGTTTCACTCCTCGGTTGGAACTTGGTAATTTTCACTTTAATGACGTTGAAGAAAAGTTAGCAAACCCTAACTGTAAATAAGTAAATGGGTCTGAGCTTTTGTTATGGTTTCAGGGAGCCGCTTGTGTACTGGTTGCCGTGTGTCAATCCGTGGACTAGAAACATATTAAAGTGGGGAGCAGCGTAGTGAAATAAGGTCACTTCCAACAACCTTGCTCTGTTTAGTGATGCGTTGTATCTGACTACCACTCGGGAGACCCGGGTTCATTCCCCTGTTGAAGCTCCGTATTTTTGCCTTTAAATACCTTCAGAGTCAGTCTCATGGAAAACATATTTACTCTAGGCTAAGGGACTAGACCATCCAACTACAAAGTAATATCTTTTTGCTTGTATATAAGCATTAAATCAATAAAAGCTTTACACCATCAAACAATCAAAGCGCTGAAGGCACTGAAGTTGTAAGCTGTTGTCTTCCTTGATTAGCTTGAGCGCATTACACAGGCTAATCAGTGTGCACAGGCTAATCTTATTGACATGCATTAAGCCCCATTTTCCCTGAAAGCAGCCAATATGTACAGATTTCAATAATTAACACTAGACTGGCCAATGCCGTCTTACAAGCTGGTATATACACTCGCTGCAGAAGTAGAGCAGAAGCATTTGTAGTGCAGACAGGCAGCGGTTATCACTCCTAGCATAATGAGTTGCGGTTCTTACCATTGCTAAGGCTTCTAAGCACATACTGATTTGCAAAACATGGTCTGTAAATTTAGTCGGCCGCTAACTCGACCAACTAAAAACCGTAAACAATAATATTTACCAGTAAGGTCAAGGCCTTTGAATGAATCATTCGAATGGCGCACTTCGCACTACAACGAACATAACATCATGTCATGAGTATTCTTGTTAAACTCATACCTGCAGAGGAAATTTCAACCAGAAATCGAGCTCTTCAACGTCGGTTCTCCGATAACGTGGTGACTATACGCAAATCGCTAATATGGCGAACATACAATCTACAGTCTGGATACGCTTATTTAAGTTATTATTCGACGGCAGTCACGTGATTTTTCTCAGTTCCGTGTAAACAAAACCACGTGATCATAACAAGGCGCCGCTACGTGCTTTTCCTTTACAATGCTGTTCCAACTAGTTATCTTCCCTTTTTCAATATTTCTTAATAAAGCATGCATGCCTTTTTTCTGGAGGAGCGATTGCAGTTTATCTTGTCCAAAGTCTTTAAAGAAATCCCGATAACATAGAAACTTGCGACAACATATGGGTCTCAATCTGTGTTCGGGTTTAAGCACGGCCGCAATCGGTAGCTTGTCAAAACGGCCCCAGGTCAAAACGTCCCCTAGTCAAACCGAGTCAAAACGGCCCCACTTTGGACAAAACGGCCTCAAAGTCAGTTTTATTTAAAGTTGGTCAAACGACCCATATTTGTAACAAAGAACTCTGTACAATATTGTTTTTATTTGATCTAGATTAGACGATATACATGTTATTCATGGGCGCGATATTTGTAAGATGCATTAATAAATGAGACAATATATTTTTCCGAGGTGGCACTCTGGCAAGGATGTTTTGAAATTTAACGGATAATTTTACTGGGCGATAAGGTTTGATTTTTTTTCAGCGAATATAAGTTCATCCATAAATCACAGAAACATACAATCACAACCCATTTGGAAACGTCTCACGAGGACCTTTATAAGTTGTGGCATGGTAGAATTCGTAAAAGCAAATCGATGTCTTTTGCATGTGTGACGAGCAATTCCCAGCCAATTAAATTGCTCATTACATAATACGATTGCTTTGAACATGTCCATCATGTACTTCTAGCCGATCTAATAGATAAATATGCATATTTGAAAAAGAGATGGAGCCAATGCCAAGGAGGTTGCGCTAAGAATAGGAGGTGGCGAAAATGCACATTTATAGCTATTTTAAAGTGACATGTTTCATGAAATAATTTCTATAATGTGTGCAGGACTTTATTTCTTTCTGTAAGTTGACTAATTCAGCATATTTGAGTCGTGTGCTTTTTAATTAGAAAATGTTGTTTTCTAATAATGTCTTGGTGGATTTAATGTTTGTCTTTTAAGATAAGACCATTAAATATGTATTATACAAAAAAAAATAACAAAAAATACTGAGCTATCTTAAAAAAAATTGTGTTAATAGTGGGAAAAACAACATATATGAGCCTAATTAAGATTCGTTTCTTTGGCCTTGTATTAAATTAAGCATTTAATTTTGGAATAAGGGACACAGGCCATCGTTTCAAGAAGAAGTATTATCTGATATACTGTATATTTCGTGAATTATCATACTGTATACAAAACTTGCTGTCGAACTATTTTGATGATGTTGAGAATTTTGTTATTGGTTTTATTGAGTATTACAAATTTGTGGTATAAATCTCACAATGTTTATTGATGTTGACTACTTCTTAATTTAGTTCATAATTTATAAAAGTGGAAAACTACCGGTACATCTTTTGTATTATAGCATGTGTTTATGTTCTGAAAAGATTTGGGACTTCATATATGTATGTTGAAAGATAAAGTAAATTTAACAAATAAAATTATCTATCAAATGTACGTCATGTGATGATGTCATTGCGATACATCATGTATTTGCGCCACCTCCTATCATTAGTCCAATCTTCTTAGCATTGGCCCCATCTCTTTTGGAAAAATGCAAAATTATTTATTACGTCGGCAAGAAGCCAATATTTTTGTGCATGCAGCATCTAATATAATATGTTGTTCGCAATAGTTTGATGCCATTCGCGATTTAATTGGGTGGAATTTGCTCGTAACAGAGGAAAAACTTGCTTTTTAAAACTCCGCCATGCTACAACTTATACAGGTTCTCACATTTTGAAATGGACTGAGAATGTATGTTTCCTTACATTTTTGGATGAATCAATCTTCGTTGAATCGCACCACATTGCCCGATTTTAAACAAGAGCACCGCATAACGGGTGCCACGCTCGGCTGCGAAAGCTTGTCAGAATATTTTTAGAGGTCACATCGATCTTGACCTTAGACCTAGTGACCCAAAAATGGGTGTGGCGTGTAGAACTCAACAATGTGCATCAACATATGAAGTTTCAAAGTTGTAGGTGGAAGCACTTTGATTTTAGAGCCAATGTTAAGGTTTTAGCAGGACGCCGGCGGACGACACGACGAGCTGGCTATGACAATAGCTCGGGTTTTCTCCGAAAACAGCCTTGCTAAAAATGATGCGATATATGCTGAAAAAAAGCAACCTAATCACCCTGTTAAATTTTCCATGAAATTTTAAAACAACCAGGTCTGAGCGCCACATCGGAAGTTGCTTGGCTCATTTATTACCGGTAATGCATCTCAAAAAAAGAAATGGCGCCCGTGATTAACGGCCGTATTAAGGAAATCACTAATTGCAATTATCCAACTCCCAGTTATTGACGCTACGGGCTTGAGCCGTACTCATAATAGCTCAAAGCATTCAAGAACAACTAGGGCGAACCACTGTCGATTCGGCGGTTTTAAACATGCTTTATCAACAGGAAGACTAAACAACGCATATTCACGTTGAAATAAATGTTTGATACCTTGGCCAATGTTGTTATACATATCGACAATGTAAATGGCAATCAGTGCAGAATGCATGTCGTCAGTAAATTTATATATATTATTATGCCCCCCTTCGAAGAAGAGGGGGTATATTGCTTTGCTCATGTCGGTCGGTCGGTCCGTCCGTCCGTCCACCAGGTGGTTTCCGGATGATAACTCAAGAACGCTTGGGGCTAGGATCATGAAACTTCATAGGTACATTGATCATGACTCGCAGATGACCCCTATTGATTTTGAGGTCACTAGGTCAAAGGTCAAGGTCACAGGTGAAGGTCACAGTTACTGGAAATAGGCATTTTAAGGAATTAGCATGGTTCAAACAAGGGAAACAACTACGGTTTATTCATGTTCCTTTTATTACAGATTTGCCTCCCTTTAATTCATTCAAAATCTCATTTTACAGCAGAGATTCCAAATCTGACCTGTAAATGAGCCCCATATTACTGCCAGTGCTAGGTTACCTTTTCCGATTTGATCATTCTTAAGTATTGGTATTGTAATGCTGCTACTGCTGCTGCTACTGCTACTACTACTACTACTACTACTACTACTACTACTACTACTACTTCTACTTCTACTACTACTACTACTACTTCTACTACTACTGCTACTACTGCTACTACTGCTACTTCTGCTGCTACGGCTGCTGCTGCTGCTACTACTTCTACTACTACTACTACTACTACTACTACTACTACTACTACTACTACTACTACGACTACAACGACGACGACGACTAATGCTACTACGACTGCGACGACGACGACGACGACGACGACGACTTCTACTCTACGACTACTACTGACTATACTACTACTACTACACCACCACCACCACCACCACCACCACCACCACCACCACCACCACCACCACCACCACCACCACCACCACCACCACCACCACCACCACCACTACCGTTCACAGTGACAAAAAACGTATTCACACAATTGCTGCTACTACAACTTATAGCCCATATAGGGGGGCATGCATGTTTTACAAACAGCCCTTGTTTAACATTGACTAAGCTTCAAATGTATATTTTATAGTGATAAACTTTCATCATTTCGTGATTAATTCTTCGTTGGAGATCTTGTCTGGCCAGCGGATCTGGAGGATCTTCCTGAGGCAGGTGTTAAAGAAGGCCTGTATTTTCTTTATGGTGGTGACAGTGGCTCCCCAATTCTCTGCTTCATCGAGGAGATAGCGGCTTCATGATGGGATTGAAGAGCCTAGTTTTAGTGGTGATGCCAATTTCGCTGGATGTTCTTCAGCTGATGAAAGGCTGCTCGTGCTTTACTGATGCGGTTTCTGACATCTGCATTTGTTCCTCATTGGTTGTCCAGAATGCTGCCGTGATAGGTGAAGCTCTCCACCTCCTCAAGTGCCTCACATTGGACTGTGATAGGTGTGTTGTTGGATGCGTTGGTTTTGATTACGTTGCTTTTCCCACTGTTTGTGGTTAGGCTCAGTCTAACAGAGTTGTCCGCTACCATGTTTGTCTGTTCTTGCATCTGTTGCTGGGTGTGGGAGAGAAGAGCCAGATCAAAGGCAAAGTCGAGGTCTTCAAACTGTTTTCAGAGGTTCCACTGAATTCCATTCCGCTTCTTCTCCGTCGATGTCTTCATTACCAAGTCTATAACCAGCAGGAACCGGAAAAGTGAGAGTAAGCAGCCTTTCCTCACTCCGGTTCTCACTCCAAAGGCGTCTGTGAGCGGTTTCAGAAGTATCCAGAGGGACTCCCATTCAACGCTGTCAAACGCATTATCATAGTTGATGAAGTTGACATAAATGGGCGAATTCCACTCACTGGATTATTCCAGAATGATGCGCAGGGTTGCGATCTGATCCGTGCAAGATCTCTCCTTTCGAAAGCCTGCTTGTTGGTCATGAAGATGCGTGTCTACTATGCCTTTCATTCTGTTCAACAGAATGTGATTAAACACCTTTCCTGGGATGGACAACAGCGTGATTCCTCTGTAGTTGGAGCAGGAATTGATGTCGCCTTTTTTTGAGTGCTTGATGAGGTAACCCTCTTTCCACTCTGTTGGATTTTCTTCTACTTCCCATATCTTACTTAGCGTGATTCCTCTGTAGTTGGAGCAGGAACTGAGGTCGCCTTTTTTGAGAGCTTGATGAGGTAACCCTCTTTCCACTCTGTTGGATTTTCTTCTTCTTCCCATATCTTGCTGAAGAGCGGGTGTAGTTGCTCCACATTGGTCTTCATGTCAGCCTTGAGCGCTTCTGCGGGCATGCTGTCATGTCCTGCAGATCAGCCGTTCTTCCATGGCTTGATGGTGCTGCTTACCTATTCCTTCGTGGGAGTGCAGCACTTGATTGGCCGACCGCTTGTAGCTAGCGGAATCTCCGGTAGGTTCTCAGGAGCTGGCCTGTTGAGTAGCTCCTGGAAGTGCTCAAACCAATCTTCTTCTGCCCTTCATCATCTGTTATTACTCCTCCATTTTTGTCCCTTACTAGCCTCTCTGGCCTGGCAAACTTTATTTCTAATCTCTTAATGATGGAGTACAGATCTTGAGTTCTGTTCTGAAAGGCTGCCTCTTCCGCCTCTGTTGCAAGCGTCGCTAGGTAGTTCCACTTGTCTGCTCTAGTACTTCGCTTGACGCTCCTATGTGCTTCAGTGTACTCTTCTTGTGTTTTCACTTTTGCAGTTCGTGTTCTGCTGTTGTTGACACATGCCTTCTTTTCTCTTCTCTCTGCAACTTTCTGAAGCGTCTCTGCTGATATCCAATCATTGTCGGTGTAAGTCTTGTAGTACATTTTGGCACGTTGAAGTCACTTCTACCTTCACTTTTTGCCACATCTGCTCTTTAGTCTCTTCTTCAAGCAGCTCTACTAGGACCTGGAACTTCTTGGAGAGAGTGATCTTGATTTTTTTCTTGCTTCCAGGTGTCTTTATGTGTAGCAGTGTTGTAACGATGGCGTCGGCTGCCGCCCCCCCCCCCCCCCCCCTGCCCAACTTTTCTTCAGCTTCAGTTTCAATAGGGCGACATGATGATCCGAAGCCACATCTGCTCCTCGCTTGACACGTAAATCCTGAAGAGAGCGGCGAAACTTCCTTGCAATGCACAGGTGGTCGATCTTGTTCTCCGTCGACCAGTCTGGTGACACTCAGGTTGCCTAGTGTATCCTTCTGTGATGGAAAACACTTTCTCCGATGTACTGGTTACTTGAGGTGCACAGGTCGGCGAATCTCTCTTCCCGTTGTCGTTCATCTCGCCTTACCCTTGCTCCCCAGGATCTCCTCTTGTATCCTCGGATGTCACTACCAATTCTGACGTTGAAGTCACCCATTAGAATGATGATTTTTCTCTATGGTCTGTCTTGTATGAAGCTTGACAGTCTATTGTAATAGTTGTCCTTCTTGTCCTTTTTATTGTCGTTTGTCGGGGCGTAGCACTGGAGTATATTCACGTTGATTATCTTCTTCTTTGTAAGAAAAGAGGCTGTCATGATCCGTGGTCCATGTGCCTTCCACCTGATGAGCGCTCTCTGTGCCGACTTGAAAAACATCAGGGATACTCCCTGGGTTTGTGCTGCATCCTCCTGCGCATGCTCCGAGAACAACAGTAACTCACCGGAAGTCAGTCGCTTCTGCCCAGAGCCAGTCCATCTTGATTCACTGATCCATTGGGTGGTGAGGTTGAACTTCCTTATCTCTGCGGCCACTTGTGCTGCCTTCCCGGTCTCGTTCATACTAGTATATCAATCATGACGCTTAAGATTTGAGGCTGAACAAGCAATATTTCAATAATGACACTGACGATTTGAGGCTGCACAAGCTGTATATCAATCCTGACACTGACGATTTGAGGCTGCACACGCAGTATATCAATCCTGACACTGAAGATTTGAGGCTGCACACGCAGTATATCAATCCTGGTACTGAAGATTTGAGACTGCATAAGCTGTATATCAATCATGACCCTAAAGATTTAAGGCTGCACAAGCTGCATATCAAGCATGACGCTGACGATTGAAGCTACACAAACTGTTAAATCAATCATGAGGCTGACGATTTGAGACTGCACAAGCTGTATATCAATCATGAGGCTGACGATTTGAGGCTGCACAAGCTGTATATCAATCGAGACGCGGACGATTTGAGGCTACAAAAGCTATCAATCAGGACAACATTAACATTTAAGTATGGAACGCCTCGTCTGCCTCCTGTTGACTATTGATATATCGGAGGTTTCATTGAAATGGTATGGGTTTAAATCATACGATATGTGTTTATAATAGTATGCTGTGTGTTTTTGATGGTATGATGAGGGTTTGTGATGGTATGCTATGTGTTTGTGATGATGTGCTGTGTGTTTGTGATGGTATGCTGTGTATTTGTGATGATATGCTGTGTGTTTGTGATGATCTGCTATGTGTTTGTCATAGTCTGCTGTGTGTCTGTTATGGTATGTTGTGTGTTTGTCATGGAAAGCTATGTGTATGTGATGGTACACTGTGTGTTTGTGATGGTATTCTGTGAGTTTCATTGACATGATGTGGGTTTAAATCAAATGATATGTGTTTATAATAGTATGATGCGTGCTTGCCATAATATGGTGTGTGTTTGTGATGGTATGCTGTGTGTTTGTCATGGTATGCTGTCTTTTGTCATGGCATGCTAGGTGTTTGTAATAGTATGTTGTGTGTTTGTCATGTAATGATGTATGTTCGTCATGGTATGATTTTTGTTCGTCATGGTACGCTGTGATGTTTATCATGGTATGCTGTGTGTTAACCATGGTATGCTGTGTGTTTGTTGTACTATCCTGCAGGTTTATCTAACATGATGTCCTTTTCATTCGCTATGATTTAAGTTGGCGTTATTTTCATTAGGAACATTCGGTTCTTGTCAAAGAATTAATGGTTTCGTCATACGTATGTCCGGCGTTCCGTGCGTCCGTACTTCCGTATGTCCGTGCGCCTCTCTCTTTGTTTTTCGGTCTGTGTTTCTGTATTTTTGTTTATCTGTTTGTGTGTCTGTTGTCCGTCTGTCTGTTGTTTGTTTGTCGGTGTGTCTGTCTTTCTCTCTGTTCCTCCGTCCGCCCGTTTTACCGCCTGTGTGTCTGTCCGTCCGTGAATCCTTATTTTCTTTTGTCGGTCTGTCCGCGAGTCTCGTCTGTTTGTCTGTCTGTTTGTTTTTTGTATGTCTCTCTGTCTGTCCGTATGTCCGTATGCCCATTTGTTCGTGTGTCCGTCCGTGTCTCCTTATTTCCGACTGTCCGTGCATCTGTGATTTCGTCTGCACGTCCGTCCTTTCGTCCGTGTCCGTATATCCGTCTGTCTTTCTTACCGTCTGTCCATGTGTCGGATATAAGGACATCAGGACGGACGTGCGCACTGACATATGGAAAATCAGGACCCATGGACTGAAAGAGGGACAGACAGACGGACGGAATGACGGACGGACAGCCAGACAGCCAGCCAGCCAGCCAGACAGACAGACAGACAGGATGGTTGACAAGCAGGCAGGCAGGCAGACAGACAGGAAGGCAGACTGACAGGAAGGCAGACTGACAAAAAACAGACAGAATGACAAAAGACAGACAGACCTACGGATGGACGGACAGACAGACGAACGGACGGGCACACAAACAGATAGAAAGAAAAACAGACAGACAAACAGACAGACGCATGGATGGACGGAAATACGGACATTCGGATCTACAGACATTCATATGACGTAACCATTAGATCTTTGACAAGAACGGAGTGTTCCGAATGAAAAGAATGCCAACTTACATCATAGCGAATTAAAAGGACATCATGTTAGATAAAGCCGCAGGATAGTACAACAAACACACAGCATACTATGATAAACACACAGCATACCATGACAAACACGCAGCATAAAATGACAAACACACAGCATAAAATGACGAACACACAGCATACATTGACAAACAAACAGCATACCATGACAAACACCTAGCATACCATCACAAACACACAGCATACAATCACATACACACACCATACTGTGGCAAGCACACATCATACTATTATAAGCACATATCATTTGATTTAAACACACATCATGTCAATGAAACTCACAGCATACCATCACAAACACACAGCGTACCATCACAAACACATAGCATACCATGACAAACACGCAGCATACCATGACAAAAACACAGCATTCTATGACAAACACACAGCATACCATGATAAACACCTAGCATACCATGACAAAAGACATCATACCATGACAAACACACAGCATACCATCACAAACACACAGCATACAATCACATACACACACCATACTATGGCAAGCACACAGCATACTATTATAAGCACATATCATTTGGTTTAAACTTTAAACCCACATAATGTCAATTAAACTCACAGCATACCATCACAAAAACACAGCGTACCATCACAAACACATAACATGCATGTCAAACACACAACATACAATGGCAGACACACAGCAGACTATGGCAAACACACATCATATCATCACAAACTCACAACATATCATCACAAACACACAGCATACCATCACAAACCCACAGCATACCATCACAAACACACAGCATAATATGGCAAGCACACAACATACTATTATAAACACATATCATATGATTTAAACCCACAACATTTTAATGAAACCTCCGATATATCAATAGTCAACAGGAGACAGATGATGCGTTCCATATTTATGAGCGACATGGTAAGCGAGATCATTTCTTCATGCATAATATTGACTGCAATTTATTTTACAGCCACACAACATATACATGTGAAGGAGAACGTGTCAAAATCAAATTAACACCATCCATATAAAAAGTCACTCAATGCAAGTTTGCCATCTCCACAATTTAATTAGGAATATAATAGTTGGTTTATGTGTACACCAGACTTAGTGCACGTGCGTGACGTATCGTCCCTAATTAGCTTGTGCGGTCCGCACCAAGTAATCAGGGACGACACTTTCCTCTGAACTGAACTTTCTTTTAGAAGAGACTTTAAACATAAACCCTTAAGAGCGGCAAGTTATTTTCCTGGTTGCTTTTGGGAAGATACATACGGCACATGCATTATGTCCGGATTCATCTCCTTCTTAACGCAGTTAAGACTGCTATACCATGATGTTTCCTTAACCTTTCACAGACTACTGTGTCTCTTTTTTACAGCAATTAAAAAAAATCGTCAGAAATGTTGTCATATCTCGCATTATAATGTTTGAGACATCTTACTATGTTTATATTGCTTTGCTATCTAAGGTTGGTTGAAGTGATTTTGAAGCTTAAGTATACGCTTACTTCTACTTTTAAATGTGATTTTAAACTTTTCTCTTAATTTCTAGCTGTTCCTTTTGTTTTGTTTGTGAAACAAAAGCAAATGTACGATTCTTACACATTTGTTTCAATAAGCTAAATGTTAAAATGTAAGAACATGCGATATTTTAAATGCCAAACCAATTATTTATTGCTTGTTAGAATAATGTATCGCTTTTGTATGCATGGTGATATTTATCAGGGGGGAATGCGTATACGGGAGCTTACTGGGTTAAAGTGAGGTTAGTTGGAACTTATTTCAAAAATGGCGTCGTTTTCGTGTTTTTCCTAAATATTTTTACCCAGTAAGACTGTTGATATTTCTTTAAAATGACTACGCCCCTTTCAGCTCTACAGTGTTTGCGCTTTCCACGGCTGGTTGTTTCAAGATCGTAGATGTCGGGATAAAAGTTATTGAAGGAAAACCGTCCATAAATATGTTGTCTACTTACATGATGTTCGAGAAATTGAATGTGTACATGTCATTTTCTCTTATAACGCACTGTGTTTTCGCACTTGTACGGTAAAATATACCTAAAATCACGATTATTTCATTTTTCCGACGCCTTTTTATCTCTGATAACTAATTTAAAGACAAAAAATTGTGTAACCCCCCATTTTGGAACGGACTTCAAGAAATAAACACAGACTTAATTAAGACTATATCGCAAGTCTTACGAACCAATTTCTGGCTGATAGAGCTACTGTAATGATAATGAGCAGAATATGGATTTAGTTTGAATGTGATTGATGAACATGGTCTTGCAAAAACAACCTTGAGCAACACATATTTATTTCATAAAAATATAAAACACTATTTATACAGAAGCACTTTGAATAAACACAATGAACAAAACAAATAAGACATTATTCATTATTTATACAGAAGCACTTTGAATAAACACAATGAACAAAAAAATAAGACATTATTGCGTGAGTAACTATCACAAATTTTTAAACACGTAAGCAAACGATTGTGCATGATAAAACATAAATGATCACAATTATATACACAAGATCCATATTTTGTTAATAACAACACTGACCTCTATCAAGCTACATACTCATAAGCATTGCTTATATTCATAATATGTGTCTTGTTCTAAGAAAACTGGGCTTAATGCTTGTGCGTAAAGTGCCGTCCCAGATTAGCCTGTGCAGTCCGCACAGGCTAATCAGGGACAACACTTTCCCCTTTTATGGTATTTTTAGTTTGAAGGAAGTCACTTCTTACCGAAAATCAAGTTTAAGTGGAAAGTGTCGTCCCTGATTCTGGGACGGCACTTTACGCACATGCATTATGCCCAGTTTTCTCAGAACAAGACACATATATATTGATCAACTGAAAATATAAATAAATGTTTTTATTAGACACATTTTTTAAATATGAGTAGATTACACTTGTAATTATTGACTTATACCACATACATGATAAACAATATGTGCATTGAAAGCCAAAACTTCTATTTGCCTTTTGTGAAAATGGACTGATCTTTAGGCATGTATAAAGCTGCCAAGTTATTCAAAACTAGGCTTTTGCCAAATTTAAAAATAGTTACATGTTTGTGGCACAGGATTGCAAGGGGTAGACATGGCATAAGCATTCAGGTTGCAGTGGTTCACAATATCCTCGTCCAAGCAGTCTGGCAGAGATGGCAAACTCTTCTTGTACAGTTTTTCTACATTTCCTGTATCAAGGTTCATTCTGTTGTACTTCAAATTCTCGCATGCTTTCAGGGTCTGGTAGGCGATTTCCTTGGTAACCATGTGCGGGTCAATGTTATGCTCACCACTCCTGAACACGGAGTCCTTAAGGCATATTGGAGACAGGAAGGCTGTGTTGTTGAAGCGTTGTGATGTGTTCTCCACTTTAATTTCTGGAGTTTTGATGTTCAAGTTTTCCATGCAGAGTTCTTGGGAGGCATTGAACTCGTGTTCAAGGTTTTCCTGAATTTTCTGAGCTAAAATGAACCTTGGTGATGCCACTCTACTAAAAGCAGATTTAAACGCAAGCTTTTTAGCGCTGGGAAATGGACTATACCTATCTTCATGCTCTTTCAAAAACTTCTTTTCAATTGGAAGGTTGAGCAAATCTGTGTCTTTTGTTATATTCTGTTTCTTTTTGTTGATCATTCTCTTAGCAAATTTACCATTTTCAAAAGGATTGGACACCCTTCGACCAATAATAACAACTGAGTTATCACAAGCCTCCTGTTCCTCTTTAGCATCATCAACACTTTGAGACCTTGGACGGGACAGAATACTTTCATAGGTATGATCCACAGAAGAGTACTCACTGGGGTCACTATGGAAACTATACTGCCTGCTATACGGGCTTCTTCTGACATCGTGTTCTGTATTATTGTCATTTAAATTAGAATCAAGGTCATTGATCACAACATCAGCAAGGTCTCTGTTGTTCAGCTCACTAGCTAGATCAGCTGCGATGCATTCATATGTATGATCAGAATATCCCACAGGAAAGTCTCGTGTCCTTGCTCTTAGTGGGGTGACCATATTCACTGGGGAAGAAACTGTTTTTGAAGAAAGTGGTGAACAAGTCTTGGTCCTTGAGGGCAGCATCAGTCTCTTTTTGTGAAGTGACTTATAAAGGTTTTCTTCTATCTTTGACTGCCTTAGTTTTTCATAAAGTGACATACTGTCATAAGATCGCCTTCTGTTGTTGTAATGTGAAGGACCTTCCACAATCATTTTGTGGACATTCTTGTCATGCAAACCCGATAAAGCATCTTCCGCTTCTTCCCAAAGACTTCCATTTTCTTCCACCGAGCAGTCAAAAATGTCTATTTCATTTTCAAAATGACTGGATGGAACACCGATGTCAGAATGCCGTCTAAAGGAGCTACATTGCTGTGATTCCAACTCCAGAAATCTTTTAGAAAAATTATTTTGTGGAGTATCAAATGTTGGGGCCTTTCTAACACTTGGCTGAACCACTTGGGTATCTAATATTGGGCCCTGTTGAACACTTGGCTGAACCATTTGGGTATCTGATAATGGGGCCTGTCCAACACTTTGCTGAACCACTTGGGTATCTAATATTGGGCCCTGTCTAACACTTGGCTGAACCACTTGGGTATCTAATTTTTGGGCATACCTTACACTTGGCTGAACCACTTTGACTTTTGGTCCATGCCTTGGAACAAAGTAAGATTCTTCAAGGGAGTCTTGGGAATCCTGGCCCTCAGACGTGGAGAATGTGCTGTCATATGCCTCATTAACTGCCCCTGAAACAAGGTTTATTTCAGATAATGGCAAACAATTTACAAGGTGAAACAATACAAAACCTCAATGTATTATAGAAGAGAAGCTCAGATTGCGCCTAATACTAGGTCACAACATAAAACATGAATTGTATACAAGTTCTGCTGTTACTGTTGTCAGCTATTTAACTTTAAACACCTAAATCAACTGAGTATTAAGTATTGATACTCAGTACTGAGTATTGCTTTATTAACTCCTAGAGGGGATATGCAGTACATAAAGACTATAACTTTTGCTACACTACTCTTACAATTATTGCACTTAGCTGATTTTTGCACCTAAATTTTGCCCATCACATTTCACACAAAAATAAAAGATGCATCAACTGGAAATTCCATAATTCTAAAGATCTCAAGGGAAGTTGTTGTTGACATTTGACATAACCAAAATTTGGAGGCAAAAGTTGAATGTGAGGTCGTCAACACATTTATTAGAAAGAAGATGCTTTGAAAAACTCATAACATCAATACCAGTAAACATTATTTCAAAGATGTTATAAGTTCTTAAAAAGAGTAGTAACGGATTGTGGCATATACCTTTGTATTCACATTCTTTTTTTATACATCATTTAGGTATTTGATTTTGTTTAAAATTTCTTTTAAGAAATCAAAATGTACCAGAAATTAGCCAGAAGTGCAAATATTTTTGTAAGGATTTAGGCACTGAACCAGTACAGGAATTGAATTACAGTGGTAAAATGTAAGACAACGATAGAACCTAAATAAAATGCTATTACTTAATGTGAATGAAAAAAATATTACTTTCAATATTGGAAACAATTATAGCGCGCAATATTTCCTAACAGGAGTCAGGAGTCTTTGTTAATAGTTTTGAGCTCTACAACACAAATATTAAAAGTATACAGACTTATAGCTGGTAGAACTTATCTCACCATTCTTGGCCAGTTGTGTCTCGAGGCTTTCTGAGGAGGTGGAGGACTGGTTGTCGGACTGCGATGACTGAGAGCAGTTGCACAAACTTAGGTAAGAGACTGTCTGCACAGAAAGGCAGTGCGAGATAGACTGGCTCCCAGACACAAAGACACTGGATGCCTTTTAGAAGATCAACAATATAATTATTAACTAACGCTGTTTGTAAAAAAGTTCTGCATACCTAGGTTAGAAGTTAAACAAACAACAGGGCATGTAAGGCCCAAATTCGCTCACCTGAGATAACAAGGAGCTGACCTGTTCTGTGCAGCCCAATATATCATGTACACAAATGTTCTGACCAAGTTTCATGAAGAGTGAACTATAAATGTAACTTTTACAGTGCTAACAAGGTTTTACTATAGCTATATAAAGATAAATTCCCCACCCTCTGGCAGCCATGTTTTGCAACAGACTGGAACCATTTTCAAACACATCCAAGATATCATTAAAACAAATGTTATGACCAAGTTTCATAAAGATTGAACAATTAATATGACTTTAAGAGTGTCAACAAGTTTTTACTACAGCCGTATAAGGAAAAATGCCCTGCCTCTCTGGCGGCAAAGTTTTTCATTCAACCAGAACCATTTTCCAAACTCCTCCAAGACATTATTGGGTTAAATCTTCTTATGTTTTATAAAGATCGGACAGTTAATTTGGCCTGTAAAGGGTTAATAACGTTTTACTATAGCAATAAATGAAACAAGAGCACCGCATAATGGGTGCCACGCTCGGCTGCGAAAGCTTGTCTTTTTTTTTTTTGGAGGTCACAGTGACATTGACCTTTGACCTAGTGACCTAAAATGGGTGTGGCGTGTAGAACTCATCATGGTGCATCTACATATGAAGTTTCAAAGTTGTAGGTGGAAGCACTTTGATTTTAGAGGCAATGTAAAGGTTATAGCACGACTCCGGCGGACGGCAGATGGCAGACGACGAGCAGGCTATGACAATACCTCGGGTTTTCTCCGAAAACTGATCCAAGATATCATAAGGACAAATCTTTTGACCAAGTTTCATAACAATCGGAGACAATAAATGAGGTCTCTAGAGTGTAAACAAGGCAAATGTTGACATCCCATGAAGAAAGACAGACAAAAGCGATCACAAAAGCTCACCATGAGCTCATTGTGCTCAGGTGCACTTAAAACACGAGCTGTTCCAAGACAGCGCACTTTACTTTACTTCAGATTTAATAGCATTATGTTCATTTTCTGTAATTCATCTAATGAAATGACTACAATGACATATTTGAAATTACATATCTGCAGTAGTTACATAAGTTATGTAAACTGTTGAATAAATTATCTTTACAAGCATATGACCTACCTTAACATAAAATTACTGACCAATTCCCCCATCCAAACTCAAGAAAGCATTTTTTGAAACTTAGTGATAATGCCTTAACCCAGGTGACCCCAAATACTGATATGCAATCTCACTTTTGGGAATGCAACACTTCAGCAAAACCCTTACAGAAATATTTTGGGCTAAAGTAAACCCATCTTTCAATATGTATTGAATGTTATAAATACTTTAAAAAAAGAATCAGAATGCTAAGTGTTATGATCTTGAATACAAAGTATTTTTTTGATTACTAAAATGCACAGAACAATTAAGCATTACTCGTGCTATTAGCAAAGCTAGCATTATTAAATGAAAACTTGAGAAAAAAACTAGACATTTTATAGAACTAACTAATTGTATGTGCCCCACTAATAAATGTCCATTTACAATATGCATAAAGAAGTTGATTTATGGACACAATTTGACCTTTGCACTCAATGTGTGCCCTTGAACATAAGAGGCTCTTTCTTACGCCTGACACATCATCTGATGATGGTTACTAACTGTGCAAAGGTATTTTATAATTATTTAAGAAAATTGACGTTATGGCTGGAATACCAAATATGCCAAAAAAGTATACATTTAGCATTTGAACTCAACCAAGAAGACATTACATACAGTCCATGTGAAGGTGTATAAAACAAATGTCACATATACCGGTAAATACTAACCCTATCTCAAGAACTGCAACATTGTATAAACAGCATGCAATGTTTGTTTTTATAAGAGAAAAAGTTTGTTATATTTTGTAAAAATAAATCCACATTTTTTGTTAACGAAAATTAAACATCGCAATCTTTTCTGAATACAAAGTTTGCAACTGACTGCAAATCACTTTTTAAAGAGCCACTCCATATTGGGGAAAATGCCCTGCCCATCGGTGGCCATGATTAAAAAACCCAGATTCATTCTCGAAAATAGCTGAGTTATCAATCAAAAGAACAAATTAATAACATGACCAAGTTTCATGAAGATTGGACTATGTGAATTCTAGAGTGTAAACAAGGTTTTACTATAGCCTTTTAAGGAAACCTGCTCCGCCTCATAGCAGCAACATTTTTCAACAATCCAGACCTGTTCTGACTGGTTTCATGAAGTTTGGACTATAAAATTGACTTCAAGAGCTTTCACAAGAATTAAATAAATCCATATAAGGAGAATTGCCCCACCCATTTTATCAACATTTTTCAACAAACTGTAACCTTTGAACTCAGCTGAGATGTCCATGAAAAAATGCTCCTACCAACTGTCATGAAGATCAAACTATAACTGTGACTTCTAGGGTATTTTTCTTCAAGTTAACCTAGTGACCTAGTTTTTTATCCCATCATCAGACGTGCCATTGTCGAAATAAACCACTGTGGAATAAACTTCTCTCTATTTAGGCAGTGCTGAAATATAGATGTCACGCGCGGCGGAGAATGGTCATATTACTCGGAATCAACTATAAAGTAATCATTTTTAGTAAAATCGAATTAGATTCAACAAAACAAACAATTTGATATCAAGATGTAATATATTTTTAACACATAATGCAACTAAAAAAGCAAAAAAACATTATTTACAAATATTAAGTGCGCGTACTCGTGACGTCATTATTAACACGTCATACGACACAATGCATGTTCTTTCACGCTAAAGCTGCAGTTGTTTAGTCTGTTTCTTTTCATTATTTCTTAAAAATCGGGGACGTAGAGGTATGATAAATAGAAAAACAGGTTGGTTACTGATCTTTTTGTAAATGTAATGTATTAGGCTCGGCACGATTAAAATAATGAAACAATGTTTGCTTAAGATAACTTTGGGATTTTCCGTGTAGTTCTATTTTCCTATTCTTTCTTTAAAGAAATAATTTACAACTAAGAAAATTGATGGGATAAATCGAATACTAGGTCGGTGCCGAATAAAGCAAAGTTTATTTTTCTCGGCAGGAAAATCTGAACCACTCGCCTAGGCTCGTGGTTCAGATTTTCTAAGCCTGGCAAAATAAACTTTGCTTTATTCGGCACCGACCTAGTATTCTCTATTTACCTCGTGTTGCCCAAACTCAAACCATAACCCAATCTGACTATATGGGTGGCCAATAGAGTTCTTTAAAACACAGTAAATATTAAAGACGCAAAATTAAGGCACAACTGCAAACAAAAGGATTTCACAAAAGCTCACCATGAGAACTTTGTGGTTCTTATGGCTGAAGTGAGCCAAAAAAGCATCAAACTTAGATTAAGATGTTGATTGATCTTAATTCCTCTGGCAATACAAATGGCAAGAAAACAAAATTTAAGTTGATGCTGTCACTCAATAAAATATATTGGAAATTAGTGATATTTGACTGCAGAGATTGATTATCAAGACTAACTATTTTTGGTGCGGGCAAACAATTGACGTAAAAATGAACCATAAGCGTTCATTTTGATTTTTAACTTTATTGATATTCCATACAAACTATCCTTTATTTTAATTGTTGTAAAGCATATAAATGGTGTGTTCCGCTCAGCCATTAACATAGTAATATAAGCTAGTCGATTTGATGTACAACATATTAACAATTTCCAGAATATGTTTCAGTTAAAATGTAAACAAGGGACAAAATTGTCACAAAACCAGGTTTTCATTGTGAAAAAAAAATCTGATAAAGGGAGAAAACTCAAACTGAACTTTTGAAATGACCAAAAAAAATTAACCCCCTTTGTAAGTTTTTTTGTTTTTTTTTAATCTATTTTTAGTCGTGGCGACCTTGACATTGGAGATATTGACGTGATTCTTTCGTGGGACACACCGTCCCATGATGGTGAACAAATGTGCCAAATGATTTTAAAATCTCACAATGAATGACATAGTTATGGCCAGGACAAGCTCATTTATGGCCATTTTTGACCTTTGAACTCAAAGTGTGACCTTGACCTTGGAGATATCGACGTAATTATTTCGCGCGACACACCGTCCAATGATGGTGAACAAATGTGCCAAATGATTTTAAAATCTGACGATGAACGACATAGTTATGGCTCGGACAAGCTCATTTATGGCCATTTTTGACCTTTGAACTCAAAGTGTGACCTTGATCTTGGAGATATCGACGTAATTATTTCGCGCGACACACCGTCCAATAATGGTGAACAAATGTGCCAAATGATTTTAAAATCTGACAATGAACGACATAGTTATGGCCCGGACAAGCTTATTCCGCCAGCCCGCCAGCCCGCCAGCCAGCCAGCCCGCCAGCCAGCCAGCCCGCCCGCATTCGCCAATCTAATAACCAGTTTTTTCCTTCGGAAAACCTGGTTAAATATCTTTAAACCTTTTTTTTTCAAAACAAAAATAAACAAGGGCTGTTTGTAAAACATGCATGCCCCCCATATGGGCTGTCAGTTGTAGTGGCAGCCATTGTGTGATTACGTTTTTTGTCACTGTGACCTTGACCTTTGACCTAGTGACCTGAAAATCAATAGGGGTCATCTGCCAGTCATGATCAATGTCCCTATGAAGTTTCATGATCCTAGGCAAAAGCATTCTTGAGTTATCATCCGGAAACCATTTTACTGTTTCATGTCACTGTGACCTTGACCTTTGACCTAGTGACCTGAAAATCGATAGGGGTCATCTGCCAGTCATGAGCAATGTACCTATGAAGTTTCATGATCCTAGGCGTAAGTATTGTTGAGTTATCTTCCGGACACCATTTTACTATTTCGAGTCACTGTGACCTTGACCTTTGACCTAGTGACCCGAAAATCAATAGGGGTCATCTGCCAGTCATGATCAATGTACCTATGAAGTTTAATGAACCTAGGCATAAGCGTTCTAAAGTTATCATCCGAAAACCATCTGGTGGGGATGGAGACCCCACGACACCAGTACATAATATAATCTGCAAAATAGGTCCTAAACTGCATCCAAGAACGATTCATTGTGACCTTGACCTTTCACCTGGTGACCTCAAAATCAATAGGGGTCATTTGCCAGTCATGATCTATGTACCTATGAAGTTTCATGATCCTAGGTGTAAGTGATCTTGAGTTATCATCCGGAAACCATCTGGTGGACGGACGGACATAAGAACGGACGGACCGACATGTGCAAAACAATATACCCCCTCTTCTTCGAAGGGGGGCATAATGAAAATATGTAAAAAGTATACATATTTCTCGATAATCTCTCCGATAGTACATACCTCAATAACAGTCTGAAGTGACTCATCAAAGAAACCTTGCTCATTGCACACAGATGCCTCTTGAACTGTCAATCAAAACAACGCTGTCAGACACATAAAATATTTAATTAATGTGATTGTTGATCAGCCAATGAACAACAATTTGTAGTTTGGGGTTCTATGATAAAATTTAGTAACAACTGAATGTTTAGTTCACAGCAATAAAACATTCATGATCAATATATTCCTAACATAAAGGACAAATACAATATTTCACACAAATGAATATAGTTTCTATAATTAACTTATTCTTGCGAATGGTGATTGGCAATTCTACTTATTCACAAAATGTATTGTAAATTAGTAATTGTTTCAGAAGAATTAAATAACAAGAGGGCCATGATGGCCTTGTATCGCTCCACTGCTGAAAAGAAGGCTGAAACAAAGTTTCTCGGCATGTGCAAATACTTAAATATAGGCCCTATTTAAGCACATGTACACTTTTGTGACCCCCTGGGCTGGGTCAAATTTAACCACAGGGGCATAATTTGAGCAAACTTTGTAGAGGACCACTATATCTCACTACATACAAAATGTGGTAGCCCTAGGTCCTAGAGTTAAGGACAAGAATATTTTAAAAGTTTTCACAAAATAAGCAAGATATAAGCATATATAATGTTCAATTGTGTGACCCGCGGGTCAGGGTCAAATTTGACCCAAAGGGCATAATTTGAACAAACTTGGTAGAGGACTATAAGATGTTACTGCATACCAAATTTTGTAGCCATAGTCCGAATGGTTTTCAACAAGAAGATTTTTTAAAGATTTCACAAAATAGGCGCTTTATAAGTTTATTCAATTTTGTGACCCCCCGGGGCAGGGTCAAAGTTGACCCCAGGGGCATTATTTGAACAAATTTGGTAGAGGTTTATTAGATGTCACTACATACCAAATTTGGTAGCCCTAGGCCCAATGGTTATGGACAAGAAGATTTTTAAAGTTTTCACAAAATAGGCCCCATATAAGCGTATGTTCAGTTTTGTGACCCCCGGGGCAGGGTCAAATTTGACCCAAGGAGCATAATTTGAATAAACTTGGTAGAGAACTATTAGATGTCGCTACATACCAAATTTGGTAGCCCTATGCCTTATGGTTAAGGACAAAAAGATTTTTAAAGTTTTCACAAAAAAGGCACTATATAAGCATATAATCGATTTTGTGGCCCCAAGGACAGGGTCAATTTTGACCCCTGGGACATAATTTGAACAAACTAAGTAGAGGACTATACAATGTCACTACATACCAAATGTGTAGGCCTAGGCCTAATGGTTATGGACAAGAGATTTTTTAAATTTTTCACAAAATAGGGATTATATAAGCATAAGTTCAATTTTGTGACCCCCCAGGGCAGGGTTAAATTTGACCCCAGGGATAAAATTTGAACAAATTTGGTAGAGGACTATTAGATGTCACTACATACCAAATTTGATAGCCCTAGGCCGCATGGTTATGGACAAAAATATTTTTGAAGTTTTCACAAAATAGGCCTTATATAAGCATATGTTCAATTGTGTGACCCCCTGGGGCAGGGACAAATTTGACCCCAGGGGCATAATTTGAACAAACTTGGTAGAGAACTATAAGATGTCACTACATACCAAAATTTGGTAGGCCTAGGCCCAATGGTTATGGACAAAAAGATTTTGACAGTTTTCACAAAATAAGCCCTTTATAAGCATTTATTCAATTTTGTGACCCCCGGGGCAGGGTCAAATTTGACCACAGGGGCATAATTTGAACAAACTAAGAAGAGAACTATTTCATGTCACTACATACCAAATTTGGTAGCCCTATGCCCTACAGTTATGGACAGAAAGATTTTTTTAAGTTTTCACAAAAAAGGCCTTATATAAGCATATGTTCAATTTTGTGACCCTTGGGGCAGGGTCAAACTTGACCCCAGGGGCATAATTTGATCAAACTTGGTAGAGAACTATTTCATGTCACTACATACCAAATTTGGTAGCCCTAGCCCCAATGGTTATGGACGAGAAGATTTGTAAAGTTTTCACAAAATTGACCCTATATAAGCATACAGTCAATCTTGTGGATGCGACCACTTGTATTAAGCGACCTTTGTCTTATGCGACCATTTTGAAATCCCACGGAGCTTTTTCGCTATATAATGATATTGTATTAAGCGACTTTTGTCTTACGCGACCAGCGACCGCTGATTTGTGTGTATTTTGATGTCCGAATCTTGTATTAAGCGACCACTAGGAGGTTAAAGTGGTTAATCTATCGATCTTTCAGGGACAAATCCGTGTTAATTGTTTATCTAAGCCGATAAGATGTACTGTTACACCTCTGCTTTGTTTTCACAACCATTATGATTATGCTTTGTCTCGTTGACCGGTTCTGACCGGTATTGTTGTAGACTGCGTATTAATTTATTGAGTTGAATAATAGGGGAACGTATTGCGCACAGTCTACAGCTTAAATAGTTTACTATGTGGATCGTTAAGAGACAATGCCGATTTTTCTCGAGTATAGATAACAGGTGCAGAAACAATGCACTGTACGCGACAAACATTTCCTGAGAAGTGCGGAAAATAAACTATTAATCGGCAACATCTGTCGAAATCCGTACATTACCAATTTGTAATAATGCTAATTAGTAGATATTTGTAAGCCAATCACATTGTTATTAACTTAATAAATTTTCCAACCAGGTCTGATTGTTTGTTTTCAATTGACGTGTTTTAATTTTTTCAGCTCATTATGTATCATAATCGAGTTAGATTTCCTTAAGCGTACATGCAGAAATTAAAATGTCAAAACAAAAAGTGTTAACGTTGAACGAGAAAATTCGGGTTTTGGAATTGTCAAAGAGTATAAGTGCACGTAAAATCGCAGACGAGATTGGAGTCTGAAAAACCCAAATTCAGAACATTCTTAAGCGTAAAGCCGAGGTGCTTGAAGACGTGGAAAATAATGTGTCAGGTGAAAAAAAATGCGCAATATAGAAACGGAAAGAGAAATACATGTGATAATATATCATAGCTTTTGGCTTCTGACATTTATTTCTAGTTTTAGCTGTACACATGTATATATAGACTGTTACACATTTTTAGCAAAATTCTTTGTTCTTAGGAAAAATATTTCCTTGTCTATGTTGTTTTTGCAAATAAATATGTACACACAATTGATTTATAATAAATGATAATTTATAATAAGTGAAAAATAAAACACATTATAAGTAAAATATTGTTTATGTATTGTGTTTATATTCATTTTATTATAAAAGTTAAAATCATTGTGGATAAAAGAGATAATCCTTCATATAGATTAAAATTGAGGGTAAGCATTCTTCCAGAATGGCCTTTTGTATTCAAAGACCGTTTTATTAAGAGACCACTTTTGATTACTCCCTTGAGTGGTCTCTTAATACAAGATTGACTGTATGTTCAATTTTGTGACCCCAGGGGCAGGGTCAAATTTGACCCCAGGGGCATAATTTGAATAAACTTGGTAGAGAACTATTAGATGTCGCTACATACCAAATTTGGTAGCCCTATGCCTTATGGTTAAGGACAAAAAGATTTTTAAAGTTTTCACAAAAAAGGCACTATATAAGCATATAATCGATTTTGTGGCCCCAAGGACAGGGTCAATTTTGACCCCTGGGACATAATTTGAACAAACTAAGTAGAGGACTATACAATGTCACTACATACCAAATGTGTACGCCTAGGCCTAATGGTTATGGACAAGAGATTTTTTAAATTTTTCACAAAATAGGGATTATATAAGCATAAGTTCAATTTTGTGACCCCCCAGGGCAGGGTCAAATTTGACCCCAGGGATAAAATTTGAACAAATTTGGTAGAGGACTATTAGATGTCACTACATACCAAATTTGATAGCCCTAGGCCGCATGGTTATGGACAAAAATATTTTTGAAGTTTTCACAAAATAGGCCTTATATAAGCATATGTTCAATTGTGTGACCCCCTGGGGCAGGAACAAATTTGACCCCAGGGGCATAATTTGAACAAACTTGGTAGAGAACTATAAGATGTCACTACATACCAAATTTGGTAGCCCTAGGCCCAATGGTTATGGACAAAAAGATTTTGACAGTTTTCACAAAATAAGCCCTTTATAAGCATTTATTCAATTTTGTGACCCCCGGGGCAGGGTCAAATTTGACCCCAGGGGCATAATTTGAACAAACTAAGAAGAGAACTATTTCATGTCACTACATACCAAATTTGGTAGCCCTATGCCTTACAGTTATGGACAGAAAGATTTTTTTAAGTTTTCACAAAAAAGGCCTTATATAAGCATATGTTCAATTTTGTGACCCTTGGGGCAGGGTCAAACTTGACCCCAGGGGCATAATTTGATCAAACTTGGTAGAGAACTATAAGATGTCACTACATACCAAATTTGGTAGCCCTAGGCCCAATGGTTATGGACAAAAAGATTTTGATAGTTTTCACAAAATAAGCCCTTTATAAGCATTTATTCAATTTTGTGACCCCAGGGGCATAATTTGAACAAACTAAGAAGAGAACTATTTCATGTCACTACTTACCAAATTTGGTAGTCCTATGCCATACGGTTATGGACAGAAAGATTTTTTAAGTTTTCACAAAAAAGGCCTTATATAAGCATATGTTCAATTTTGTGACCCTTGGGGCAGGGTCAAACTTGACCCCAGGGGCATAATTTGAACAAACTTGGTAGAGGACTATAAGATGTCACTACATACCAAATTTGGTAGCCCTAGCCCCAATGGTTATGGACGAGAAGATTTGTTAAGTTTTCACAAAATAGACCCTATATAAGCATATGTTCAATTTTGTGACCCCAGGGGCAGGGTCAAATTTGACCCCAGGGGCATAATTTGAATAAACTTGGTAGAGAACTATTAGATGTCTCTACATACCAAATTTGATAGCCCTAGGCCCAATGGTTATGGACGAAAGGATTTTTAAAGTTTTCACAAAATAGGCCTTATATAAGCAAATTTTCAATTTTGTGACCCCCGGGGCATAATTTGAACACATTTGAAAGAGGTTCACCCCAGGAACATTCCTGAGAAATTTTATCAGAATTGGACCAGTAGTTTAGGAGAAGAAGATGTTTAAAGGAAAAGTTAACGCACAGACGCACAGACGGACGCACGCACCATGGACACAGGACCATGACAAAAGCCCTGCTGGCCTTTGGCCAGTGGAGCTAAAAATTGAATGCTAATGCATGGTATGAAATTAAAACACCAGTGTTATATATATAGCCACTAATCATAACTCCCAACTTGTCTGTGTTAATTAGATAAAGGTATTTTTACATTTTCCTAGACGACCAGGCAAATATTATGTAATTAAAATAAGACTTTTTGTTTTCAAATGAGGTCATCTAATTAACACTGGCACTTCTGTATGTTTTTGTCTATGACAGATCTGTAATAAAAATTGTGTTCATTGTTTTAATAACAAAGATTTACAGGTGTCAAGTTTTAAATTGAGTATTATTACACGTATTATTAATGAAACCAATCTATTGAGTTTAGAACCATTGAGAGGTATTTAAATGTAATTCTAACAATTGAGTAGCTAAATCTTGTTTGCAATTAATTAACCTACAAGCAAGTGATAAAATTAAGACCAAACCTTTGATTTCTGGAGCCTTGGGTGATGACAGAACTTGGTAAGCGTCGTCATTATTGTTAGGTTCACAAGGGGAAGATGCTGACACTGATGTATTATTTTCCTACAATAGTAACATACCCAACCACTCTGTTCTGAAGAATATGTTAAGAATATGTTTATTGAAAACATATTCCCGGTAGAAAACAATCGAAGGCTGAAAACTAGCCATTAATAACCTATTAATTTATTACACAATTAAGACTTCTTCACTAATTAAAAATGTAGATATTAAAAACATATTTGCTGCCAAAAAATTTTTTGAACAAGGAAAATTGTTGAATTGATATCCCTCGACACATACTACTACATTTTGTTAAGGGAAAGGTGCAAATCCCTTGATGTACAGTACGGTATAATCCTTAAAAGATTAATTAAATGTAGGCTTATTGTTTTTAGTATTCTCATTTACATCTATACATCAATTAAGTTTCATGTTGAAATATTGTAGTGTGTCTGAGATATAGCCCTGAAAAATTACATCATACAAAAACAACAAAGTGAAAGAACTCTTATTTAAGAAAGTGAAGGGTTATGGTTCCTGTGCCAGGCATTTCTCCTCATTGATTTCTATACACCCATGAAGTTTAAAGTTGAAATCTTGTATTGTATCAGAGATATAGCCCTAAAAATTAACATCCTAAAAACAACACCTCTTATTTAATATAGTTAAGGATGATAGTAATAGTAATAGTAATACACCCATGAAGTTTTGTGTTTAATCTTGTATTGTATCAGAGAAGTTTCATGTTGATATCTTAGTTAGTTTTTGAGCTATAGCCCTGAAAAGCTCGTGACAGACTTTGGTGGGAGATATACACAAATGTAATTAAATGGCTAACTTCAAACTTGTTTGTCATATAATAAGAGGTTGCATGTTCATGTCCAAGTTACAATAATGACTAAGTTTTATTTTTATACTGATTTTTTTTAAATAAACATAACTATTTGATTTTCTTTAATGGTGATGTTGTTGTTTTTTCTAAACAGATGAATTGTTTAAGTAAAGATGTTTGTAATGCAAAGCTGACTGTACAAACCTCACAAAGTGATAATTTTCGCACATAATCTACTTGTTTTGAGAAAGAGAGGGGTCCTTGAACTATATGCCTTTTCCGGAACTTCTCAAAGTACTTCTGTTGCAGCTCTTTCTCTGATAGGCTCCTTTTGCATCGCCTAAACAATCGATTGAAATAAGAAGACATACCGAGACACTATGCATTTTCTTCTAAGAAAGCATTAAACTATGTCATATAAAGACAACAGTGTTGATTAAATCTTTTTCATTTAGAGAAAAATATAAACAATGACTTGAATGTTTGCAAACTAAAAAACAATGCCAACATTAAGCTTAAACACTGAAATTATTGAAATAGTACCCCGGTAGAAAATTATGACATCAAAAGGTAAGAACATCATGAATGTATTAAAATCTGTTTACATACAGGCATCCGACAACTATGGACACTAAGGAAAGGCCAAAGGCTATGCCAATGATAAC
The DNA here is from genome assembly GCF_020536995.1 of Dreissena polymorpha. Taxonomy (NCBI): domain Eukaryota; kingdom Metazoa; phylum Mollusca; class Bivalvia; order Myida; family Dreissenidae; genus Dreissena; species Dreissena polymorpha. Next base: position 98,340,360 of record NC_068355.1, on the reverse strand, counting down.
ATTATTGTACACCAGATCCATCTAACGCTAGGACGCTTCTGTCTTGGAACTGAAAATAGAAATGGCCTAGATCAACATTTCCTTATTGGACCCCTCCCCTCAAAACAGCTAATTATCCAGAGTAAATTTGCATAAATAAGATACAGATAAATGAAAACAAATTAATTGTGTATTGATTTATGTAAACATATCCTAAACAACAAGCTTTTCAGTTATTGCAACAAACTTTGCGCACAGCTAAATAGGTATCAATATGAAAGTGTTATGATTAATGTTTTCAAACTTGTAAATATAATGATATACTCAAGTTAGGCATTTGATAACCTAAGAAGTCCCAAAATTGTCAAGTATGTCACGCTATGGCATAATAAAATGTATTTTTTCAATACTATTATAACATTTAACAAGAATATTGTTCTTAAAGTAGGTGACTTTTTGTGTACCTTATATGTTATGGCAAGGCCTTGTATGCCACCATTAACATAATTATTTTGATAAAATTCCAAGAAATAAAACAATCTACATGTATTATGCTTTAATTTTTTTATTTCTTTTCAAAATAAAAACAGCTACTTGTTTCCTTCCTTATAAACTACCCGTAAAAGGTACTTACCCAATTGAGGTAAAACTACAAAATTCCCAATTGCTGTCTAAAAACTTTCCAAACGTAAGAAAATTTGCATAAATTTTATACCAGAAGTGTTTTTTATGCAAGTAAACAAATAAAATTAACACAGAAACTTAACATTTCTAGAAAAATGCATGTAAATGAATATTTGGATTGATTTGTCCAATTTATATGAGCAATTAAAAGACCCATAATTCCCTATCTGAAGATTTCAAAAGGTGAATTTTCCAAGTTACAGGGGTTTTTGCACTTATTTTTCTCAATTTGGTACTGTACAGGCGCTAATTACCGATTTGTCAAGCAAATCGCTCAAAAAAATATGTGGCTGGGAATGCGATTTTGACTATTCTGGTCAAAATGACTTTTTCAGTTAAGCATATATTATGAAAGTGCTACATCTTAATAATCAAAATCCGAAATTTGAGCATCCAATTCCTAAAAATGACAAATTTATGCCAGTTTTTGTGTATCATGTCACAAACGCCTAATCACGCTGTTTTGTATGAAATGACGTTTCAATTCAATGGGTATCATTTCATGTTATGCTGATCAGTTTGTGTTGATTCTTACTCCATTGCTTTCGCAAATGTCGATGAACATAACTAATTACAAAGTACAGAATTAATATCAGAATTATAAACCATTAAAATTATGGTTGCCATGGACACAAGTGTTTTTTTTCATATTTATTACCATTTTAAATAATTTAAGACGACAATTAACAGCAAAAACAACAAAATAAGTTCTGGACAGATATGAAACATTGTAAACATATTCATAATATTAAAAATGTATGCACATTTTCTGGAAATAGGCTGTATTCAGAAATTGAACATTTTGTATAGCTTCAAACTTGACACAAAAAAGGAATAACTGCTCATGATACAATTTGTGTTATGCATCTATACTGCCATATATATATTTTTTTTCACTTTTCTTTTGTTTATTGTTCAACGCTAGATCAAATTAATACAACATTACTTAAGTTAACAGTTGCTATGGAAACAGTAAATTGTCAATAGCATATACATGATATTTGTTATCAACAATGTATTTATAGTCAATATATTGTCAAACTTAGCATAACTGTAGATAGAAAGCAAATCCACTCATTGCATAAGGGGTTCGAAAACATGCTTTTCAACTAAAACAAAATTAAAGCAATAAGCACTACATATTTAATGTCACACATCACCATAGATTGAACGTCTTTGCACAACAAAATGTGTGTTTACTGGTAAAAATATAATATACACATAATTACATTTACATCACATTATCTTGATGTCAATATGACCTACAACTTGCTGATATTTTTAGAATACAAACTAGGCATGCAATACAGTGTATTTATTTTTATGTAAAGAATATTTTATAGTGAATATCACTATGAGAGAGTTAATTATCATTAATCATAAAATAGAGTCAATGTATTTGACTTAGTGTGCAGAATAAACAAAAATGTATACATGAAAGTACATTATATTCCATTATGATTGAAATACTGTTACTTGCTTACTATGTTTTCTTATGGATAACAGAGTGATTAAAAACATCAAAAGATACGCAAAGTTGATTTTAGGTACTACAAAATCTGCAAATCAATCAAAATTTATTTGTGTTATTCCTTGATAAAAATTGTCTGGAATAAAAAAATATATGTTAAAAAAAGTCAATCACAACACACTATGAACACAATATATTGTCCATATTATCATCCACACAATGTCCAAATTGACAGTAAGATGGAAACTTGGTAAGCTTAGGTTGCACCAGCATTGGAAAACTTCATATTTGAAGATCTGCAATAATAAAAAATATATAAATGACTTGATTCCTTAATAGCAACCTTCTACAAACATGTAAAAAAATACATCACACAATGGAGACCACCTACATGTCCACAATTTATTGCAATTAAAATCAATATGATATGCAATCTTTTTCTCCATTAATATTTTTCTTTTCAAACTTGATTTTTGTCAAAAAAAACACAAACAATTATTAATCAATTTTTATTTCGAATTCAAATATTCTTGCTTCGTTCAAAATTCACTCTGATCCTTCCAAATATGCACAGAGAACAGAGCATAGCAAATGTTCTAAATTAAAACATTAATATAAAGTATAATGCTTTTAAATTACTCGATCGATCATATGTGTATTTAATACATGTATTGTATTAGTTATGTAATTAATACAATTTTGTATGAAATTATTTATAAATTAATTACTAATTATATGATCAATTGTTGTCACCATAGTATTGAAAACAAGGATTACCTAGCTGGTTACATGCTAATCTCTTCCTTGGCATTACTGCTTCATCAGGAGCATAATCTGTTGTCCATCCTGTAACATAAAACATTCTTCAAAAACATATTTCTGTGTTTTTAACAAAAGATCCTAATAACTTTGCATAGGAGAATCTTTTTTTAATTACATGATGCTAAACACATATAAGGTAAAAATGAAGAGTTCAAGTAATATGATACCTGATAATAATGAGCACTTGTTTTGGTGTTGGCACTTTTTGGTTTGCTTGATCTTATTTTTTAGCTGAAACACATGACCGATAGGATGCAGTGCAAGAAAACAATTAATAAATTTTCTATTTCATCATGAGCACAACCATTAATATGGACATCCACAACTTAAAATTCTGACAAGAATAGAAACATTAAAACTTATACTTTAAAACATCATCAAATAGAATAAATCACCTTGCTGACAATGTCATTGTGTTGTCACATAACGAATGAAATGCTATTGCTTACATGACATCCAGGGATTGCTTAGAAATTTGCAAAATAAATTTTATTATACAACCCTTTTTTATTCACAATGTGTCTGCTGTCAACTGATCAACTTTTAAACAATCAATCGTTAATTACATAAAATCGAATGGAAAGAAGAATACATGCACAAAGCATTATCAGCAAAATGTTATTACTGTCATTACAGGAAAGTTCAACAACAAAAGATCAAATAAAAAGTTTGTTACATGTTGACAACTTTTGCCCAGTTTTGGGTAAAACAGAGAAAGAAATATTGTCTTGAATCTTCATTTTGACAGCCAAAACGACTCATACAGACACCGTGATTGTTTCAATAGATTAATTATACATTAAAATTCCATCCACACACACTTTTATATTGGTTGAAAAAAAAAAACACTGAAAAACTAAGAAAAACCTACCTTGACACACGCAGAAATTTTATCCGAAAATTAGCATTTGCCAAAACCCATCACCAAATCTACCCTACTGTATTCATTGTTATATAAGCTGAGGTTAATTTAAACCATAAAACATAAAAATAAAACGGTAAATTTTAATTCCCGCAATCAACAATCTTGCTTTAGGTTTTACTTTAAAATAAAACTATTGTAAATTGCCAAAATATTGGTTGACAAAGTACGCGAAACAGTAGTCACAACTTAGTCGTTATTCTCGGAAACGACGTCATCTGAGCGCCGGAATAGTCAAAATCGCGTTCCCAGCCACATATTTAACACATTTTATAGCAATAGCAACATATTAAAAAAAGGAATTCAATATTTTTAAATTCAACATGTATATCAAATTTAATAAGATAAGATAAAAAGATAAGATAAGATATATTTTGAGTCAGCAATACATAAATAGACAACATAAGCCATTAAGGCTTTTGAACAGACTATATTAACATGTGTATATAGATCTACATTTTAATGGGATTTGTTAACAGATTTTATTATTTTACCAACAAATCTTCAATGTTTTGAATAATTAATTATAACAGCAAGTAGATCTAAATAAGTTGCATAAAAATATTTTCTTCCCCAGAACTCAAACCATAAACTTCTGGAAGCAAAGAATAATGGTGCTACCATTGTGACAGGCAGGTTTTAGCATTTATTAGGAATACTCAATAGATTAATCAAATTATGGTGGATAAGCTTACAAAGGCTTTAAAAGTTTATTATTTTTGAGATATTTCACATTGATCATCCAATGATAATCAACCAATCATTTAGACATGTTTCCTAGGCAGGAGTGTTGTTTTGATCATTTCACATAATGTGAATATTCTTTTTTGAATCCTTAAAAATATTTGTGAAAAATCGGCATCTTACCAAACTGTCCATTTCAGATCTAGTCTAATGTGTAAACAATACACCGTTTATCCGAAAAATAGCCCACATGCATTCAACATCAAGTGGTTCACGTTAGTCTTGAACCTATATGTTAAAAATACTATAGGAGCCTCAAAATAAACTCTTTTTTTAATTATTTTACCTTCACCATCAATAAATCACAAAATTATAGGCGCTCGCACTGCTGTTTCCGCTACGAAATGCTCGAGAAATCAGCTTACGAACTTCCCGCCATAACGTCAGAAGTGATGCACACAATGAACATAATCAGTTGCTATTAATAACCGTCAATAATATGAGCGCAAGCGAAAAACTAATCATTATTGTTTAAAACAATCGTTATTGGGTTCAATAGGAGTCTAATGAAATGAATTTGAATTCTCAAAGTCCTGCTGTGCATTGACTGTAAATTGGTGTTAAAATTGAGAACGTTGCAGACATCATAACAACTAATATGTAACTTATTTTGTTATGTAATGCGCGTTTTACTGTCATTGTTAAAAGACAGCAATTGTAAATATATTTATTTTTATTAATAATTATTTATATTATTTTCGAAAGTATGATATATTTATTATAAATCTAGGACAGTTAATAGTTCTAGAACAGTGAACTTACTGTAGCCAGTATAGGTCAACCTAGAGCAGTTTATGGACGTTTCGCGCCACTACCAGTTCGTTCCACTGATATTTGTGAAGAAAACCAGTAGCCATTGGATTGTTTGTTTACTAATTGGACACTAAAGGCACGTGCTACTAATTATTACTTTGTAAGTCGTTAACATAGATCTAGCATAAGCTTTCTAAAAGTAAACGAACAACAGTGTTTTGTTATTTTGTATTGAATTATTTGTATTAATGTTTTCAAACGCATACACAATTATTTTTCATTTTAAACATAGATGTGATGCATAAAAATAAAAATAACAGCACTTGATTTGGTAAGAAATCACTTTTTAAATTGTTTAATATACTTATTACCATAACAAACACTATCATATCATTCACAATATCCATAATTTAAAAGATGATATTCATGGTTCATATCATGTTTTATACTATACTATAACTAGAGAAGAAACTGCCATCAACCACCAAAGGAAAAGTGATATACCATCAGTACTGTTCAGTAGGTATTTCATCTATTTATTTGTTTCTGTATTGAATGCACATTTCACGTGCCTCCTCTACACAGTCAGGTTAAATTGCTTTAAGTGAGGTTAGTTGGAACTTACCCACAAGATGGCGTCCTTTTAATTTGTTTCATGAAGTAGTTGCGGATATTTTCTTCTTTAACCCACTTTGTATTAATGTTTTTTTTAAATGATTACGCCCTTTGAGCTCTAGAGTGTTTGAGCTTATCTCGTTGTTTTTTTTTCAAGATGGTAGACGTCATGGTAAAAAAGTTATTGAAGGAAAACCATCCACAAACCTTTTGGCTACGTACATTAGGTTCAAGAAATTGGATGTAAAAATATCATTTTCTCTTATAAAACACATTATTGACGCATTTGAACAGTAAAATATAACTAAAATTACGATAATGTCGTTTTTCAGACACTGTTTCATCTCTGATAAGTACTTTATTCCCAATTTATTCAGATAAACTATTCCCAATTTATTCAGATAACTTCATCTTGGAAGTTTGTTCCAATTGACCTCACTAAAACCCTGTAAGCTCCTTTATATGCATGCCCTTGTCTACAGCAAACCATGTTTAAATACTGTTTTTTGACACATCTTTGGCTGAAAATTGGCCCAACATGAATTATATTTGTTACTGAAGTGTATTAATTGACACAAAAATAACTTTCTATTGATTTTTAAAAGGAGATTACTAGCAAGTTAAACAATTGAAATAAAACAACAACACGCATTCTAAAACATGTATTGCTTCAACCCTGGAAGATAGTTATAATTGTCAATCTATGTTCCGAGGTATCTTTGTGTACAAAGCAGAGATCTAATCATCTATCTTTCAATATTTTATACAAAGTCATGTACTATTAGTGACTAAAAAAAGGATTTTGGAATTAATGAAATTACTTATCATTAATCTTTAATTTGTAGGTGCAGCAACATGATGGATGAAATTCCAGTCCTTGAAGAAGGATGTGATGTTCAGGAAAGCAAGATTAGGCCTCGCTACAGCCTACCTATGATCCGACTTACTACTGTTTTTGTAGCCACTGTTTTTCTGGATGGAATAGTTTCAAATGTCCTTTGGTTCACACGTATGTGTTTGAATATTTCATGCATCTCTATTACAACAATGGCTTAAAAGTATGCTTAATTGTTTATGTAAGAAATAATTTTGGCTAATTGTTGATTATTGCAGTGAGATTTTTTTACAAATTTATACAATAAATCTGCTAATATAATAACTATGGTATTATTGTCTTTACACTTGTGCATTTCTGTGAGGTGAACACAACAAAACAAGTTGAAATGATGTCAGCGTCATTTATTTAGTATTTATATTTATGAATCAATGAGTTGCCATAGAGTCCTTAAACAAAGTGAATCTATTCTGCTAAGCAATTTAAAAAAAAGACAAATAAATCAAGCCCTTAAAATTTTGGCTAACTTTAATATAAGAAGCATACATTTAAACGAGTTGAACTGTGCTGCCTTATGCAGAAATAATTTTTTGGTCAGATTTGGCATTTTAAAACGAGCGTGTTACTTCACAATTTATTGGAATTTTTTGTCCTTCTTCCGCTTTCCCATGGTTTGTTACAGTACATGCAACACTGATTGTCTATTTTTTTTGTCTATGGAAGTGGAAATAGCAGGCTTTAGTGGAATTTTATACAAAGAATATATAACATACCATGGCCCGACATTAGCAGTAGTCCAGGCCAACCCAAATATAGGTCTGGACAAGTAAACAAATGACCTACTGGGTAATATAAGTTGGAAGAGTTGAGTGAAATAATTCAAGCTCTTCTTTTTCTCAACTATACTAGCAACATATTCAGTCAAAATATCCAGAAAATGTGCTGGAATTTCCTTTCAAAACTGTTGACATTTAAATCAATGTGAGATACACCCATATTTATAAACTGATCTATAACCTCTTTGAACAAGGGAGATAAATCATTTAGTTCTTTTCATTACACTGCCACCATTAGTTCCCAGTATTTTATTATGAGCTAGCTAGCTTTGAGATAGCAGTAAAAATCTGTCATAGTATACTGAATATAAATATTTAATTAATCTTAATAGGTACATGTATTTCAAGTCAGTTGTTGGCAAATTCAAGTTGTGTTTATTTTCAGCTGGTGCATCAGATTACTTCATCGACAGTGTGGCCAAGTATGCCTTTCTCAGCTCTGTATTTGACCTTGTCCTTGTGGCTGTCTTGAAGATTTTAATCCTCATTCCATGTATATCTCTTCGAGAGAAACTGGCATTAAGGCAGATCCAACATGGAAGCTATGTAGATAAGCAGCACCTTAACTCAGTGTGTTTTGCAGTGCAAATTGCAGTATCCCTTGCTGGACTGGCATTCACAGGTACTAAAGGGGGAATGGTTTTGTATGCCATCGTTCATGACTCCAATTATGTAAAGATGCACGGAACATGCGAGGCTTTGCTGATATGTGCGCTAGTTTTCTCTCTGGTGGAAACTGGGATGTTACTTGCTAGCTACAAAGCCTTAGAGAGATTAAAGGTAAATTGACACTGGTCATATCAAAATAGTTCTTATGCCATATTGAGTCAGGGGAGCTCCAAACCAGCCTGTGCATTCACGCAGTCTGGTCAAAAGCTACCCTCTCTGCAATTGAGACCATACATCCTTGTGTGACTTTATAGCTGACAGGGAAGCTCCTGACCAGGCAGATAAGATAGGTCTGAAACTATTCGGGTTGCAAAAAGAATAAGACCCATTTTTGCATGAAACATGTACATAAAGTTTCGTCCCAGAAACGTGCTAAATTGCATGATGTGAGGCCATCATTTAATTGACAATGTGTTAAGATATATAGGAATTAATTATTTTGCTGAATTATTTATTTTTTGTTAGCTATGATAATAACCTTTTTTTTAACAAAGAGGAATAGTACATTTATGATCATATTGATGATGGTTTATTGCTCAAGTTACATAGTACGTACTGATAGCTGCATGTTTTCTTTCAGGACATTCAAATTGTGCACAATTATAATGAAGATGGCCTTGAAGTGGATAAAGATGGCAATCCTGTTAAAAGATTGAGCATAATGCGACTGTTTTCACTTGCGAGAGAGGTAAGTTGTAGGCTTTCAGCACACAGAATGTACCCTGTGAGACAAAATAATGCATATGAATCATGTGTCATTAAAGATGTTCACTCATTGTGACTGAATTAATTTATATTCTGTCGTTGATTATCAGAATTAAGTTGCTTCATTGCATGTGTTTTTATTTATACACTAGACAACAATACGTGAACATTTAATGCAAAAAATGGCAATGACAATGCTTTGTATACTTTGTAAAGTGCAGTTGTATGTAATTGCATGGGTACTGAAAAGAATAGCACAGCTGGTGTACTGACCATTACAATTCAGGCAATCAAGATCAGCATTAAGGAAACTTAAGAATTGACTCAGATATTGTCAACGTAAGCACTTTCAATAGGTTCACCTCACTGCAGTTGAACTGTTTAGTATTACAACACAACAGTTGTGTTTTTTTTCAAAACAATACATGGAAACATGAATCAAGTTCTATACAGATAAAATGTAATACTAAGCTTTTCTAAGAGTAATGATACATGATGTGAACATTGTTAAAATGTAACTGCCAAAAATAATGATGATCAAAACAACCACATATAGGTAGCAACAAAGTGAAAATGTCTACTTTTAATAATAGCCCAGTTTGCTATTTTTCTCCTGTACCTAGGAGCTGTTTATGCTGCTAATGGGCGCCTTGTGTCTTCTTGTGTCCAGTGGGACCCAGATGGTGGCGCCACTCTACTTTGGCAAGGTCGTTGATGCAGCCCAGCATAGCATGAGTAAATTGTCACAGTTGTTTTTCTTTGACAATCTCTGAAGTAGCAAAAGATTTGCTCAGTTTTGGGCTAGGATTTGGGCAAATCCACTTATCTGGGGGTTGAAACTAAGATGACCCATTCAAAATCATTTCAGAATCAAATTCCATATCAGCTATAATTATTTGAATAAAACTGTTGTTGGTATCTACAGATGAGATGGGTTTTGGAGATTTGGATTACACCCTTTAAGCTGTTAACAAACAAGCATTTAGATTGCTCCACCTTTCTGGTTTCCAAGGGTTTAAAGTTGATTGATTGGATAATTAAACAATGAGCTTTTTTATAGCTAACCTGAGTACAAAGTGCTCATGGGAATCTTTCAGGATATCATGTTGTGTCTGTGCATCAAACAACTTTTTTCTTCTATCAAATTCTCCTTCGAATCTGTTGGGAATTATTGAATACAACTTAATAGGTAGGATGCTTGGTTGACCATCTTTCAAAGTGGTTCAAATCCATTGCATATGAAGGTCAAAAGTCAGGTTTTAAAAATGAAAACATTCAAAGTTGCCTTCTTTGCAAACATAAAGACCAAGGCTTTAATTTTTGGTGAGTTACATAGTCTTGTAGGCCTCTACTAAGTTTGTTCAAATTTTTACCCTGGGGTAAACAATGGCTGCGCCCTAGGGGGTCACATGATTGGCATAGTCTTGTGTTGTAAATCAATTAAAAAATCTTGTATGTAACAACAAAGGGTCAGGGGTTTAATATTAAGTGTGTAACATTGTATTGTGGTCCTCTACAATGTGTTTTCAAATAATAAACCTGGGGTCAAATTTGGCCCGCCCTAGTTTTTATGCCCTCGTTAGGGTGGCAAATAGCAGTTGAACTGTCCGTCAGTCCATCTGTCAGTCTGTGCGTCCGTCAGAAAACTTTAACATTGGCCATAACTTTTGCAATTTTGAAGATAGCAACTTTATATTTGGCATGCATGTGTATCTCATGAAGCTGCACATTTTGAGTGGTGAAAGGTCAAGGTCATCCTTCAAGGTCACAAGTCATGAAATACACTGCAAGGGAAGTAATAAGCTTTAAAAGGGAGATAATTTCTAAACCTGCCAAATGATATATTGAAATTTTATTTCAAAGCGGTGCAATAGGGGGCATTGTGTTTCTTACAAACACATCTCTTGTTCTGATATGTTTATAGTAAACACTTATAAACTATTCTTCTCTGAAATGGCAAAGCTGAGATGTTTGGTTTTAGAATGTATGAAAGTATGGCTGTCTTCTACTAAGTTTGATGAAATCATGTGGAGGAAGCCAAAACTTGCCATTCCCAATGGTCAAAAGATTTATATATACTAATAAAGCAAATAACTTTCAGGAGTTTGATATTCAGTGTTTGAAATTATATGGTGTTCCTCTGCCAACTGTTATCAAATCATGAGTCTGGGGTCATAATTGGCCCTAAGGGTTTATTGTTATACTTATATGTATGTATGAAAAACTTTTACAGTCTTCTTTTCTTAATTGTTTGGCCCAGACGTTTGTTGTTTTACATGGAATGTCATATAGTGATCATCCGCTTTTTTTTGGCCATCGGCGGAGGGATATTGTTTTGGCGTTGTCCGTCTGTCTTTCCGTCCGTCTTTCCCTCCGTCCGGAGCCATATCTTGGAAGTGCTTTGGCGGATTCCATTGAAACTTGGTATGAGTATATATATGGATAAGGGGATGATGCACGCCAAATGGCATTTTACACCATCTGTTAATAATGGAGATATGGCCCTTTGTATCTTGAAAAAATGCTTTTTTTAAGTGTCAAATATAACACTTTTGAGTCCAGAAGCATATTGGCGGGGGATATCAATTCAACGAATTTGCTTGTTTTTTTCAAAACTTGCCCCGCCCCAGTGGTTATCTTACTTTTAATTACTTACATGTATTACACAAATAAAGTTCTTTAAGTATAGTAAAATGTCTATTCTAACACGGCATGCAACTTGTTTTCTATAGACAAAGAAGGAAATCAAGTGTGTGTTATTCTGCAATAAATTATGGGCGGAGCTTAATGTTTCGAAAATAGTTCCGAATAAATAAAGAAAATATTGCAGTAAAATGCACATGCTAAAAATCGCTCTTAAAGAAATGTTATGAATGTAGCATGTATATAAATGTAATGAAAAAACAAATGGTATATTTGGTGATAAGTGGCATAACCACGCCTGCAAAGAATGTTATTTGTTAAGAAACGTAATTAATAAAACATTTATAGCATGTCAGTTTTTCAGTAGCATCAATGAAAGTGACGTCATTTGCAAAATATTTATGAATGAAAACGTCATATGTTTAATGAACTTTGTACTAAGAAGGGCTGAGTATTGAAAAATATAGTTCACGTCCAAAAGCTTGAACCAAATCAATCAGAAGCGTATTAGAATCAAAATAATCTTTTTTTATGATGGTTTGTTGTCGAATAACCCACAGTAAGGAGTATAGATGCGTGTTATATAATCACTCGTGCTTCGCACTCGTGATTTTATTCCTATGCATCTATACCCCTTACTGTGGGTTATTCGACAACAAACCATGATAGAACCATATTATTTCTTAATTAAAGTCAAACATCTTATCTGAAACTGCAAGGGTGAGGTGTTTTATATTTGATTTGTATTACAGTATATCCTCTTCATAGGTTTTTCAAATCATACATCTGGGGTCAAAACTAACCATGCACATGTGTCTTATGATTGATTTTGACTTATAAAGTAAATGACATTAAAAATGTAAATATCTGGTCAGGGGTTAAATATAAAGTGTGTGACATCATATGGTGGTCATCTAAATTTGTTCAAATCATAAGATTGGGGTCAAAATTGGCCCCTACCTAGTTTTTATACGCCCGTCTATGACGGGACGTATTATGGTATACCCCGCGTCTGTCCGTCCGTCCGTCCGTCTGTCCGTCCGTCCGTCCGTCCGTCTGTTAATGTCGTACGCTACGTCAAATATCCTTTGACAGATTTTCTTCAAATTTTAACACAATCTTAATATTGATAAACCCTGATCCCCTTTCGTTTTTGACGGAATTCTGAATTGTCGTTCCAGAGTTATGGGACTTTGTTCGTCAAAATTTCGTGATTTCATTGAATGTCCTACTGTAGCTCAAATATCCTTCGATGGATTTTTTTCAAATTTCAACACAATCTTAATATTGATAAACCCTGATCCCCTTTCGTTTTTGACGGAATTCTGAATTGTCGTTCCAGAGTTATGGGACTTTGTTCGTCAAAATTTCGTGATTTCATTGAATGTCCTACCGTAGCCGTCCATCCGTCCGTCTGTTAATGTCGTACGCTACGTCAAATATCCTTTGACAGATTTTCTTCAAATTTTAACACAATCTTAATATTGATAAACCCTGATCCCCTTTCGTTTTTGACGGAATTCTGAATTGTCGTTCCAGAGTTATGGGACTTGGTTCGTCAAAATTTCGTGATTTCATTGAATGTCCTACTGTAGCTCAAATATCCTTCGATGGATTTTTTTCAAATTTCAACACAATCTTAATATTGATAAACCCTGATCCCCTTTCGTTTTTGACGGAATTCTGAATTGTCGTTCCAGAGTTATGGGACTTTGTTCGTCAAAATTTCGTGATTTCATTGAATGTCCTACTGTAGCTCAAATATCCTTCGATGGATTTTTTTCAAATTTCAACACAATCTTAATATTGATAAACCCTGATCCCCTTTCGTTTTTGACGGAATTCTGAATTGTCGTTCCAGAGTTATGGGACTCCATGCTCATGTACTTATAAAATAAACCATGTATTCAAATACAAATAAACTGAAGTAAAAAAATGATTCAAAGGGTTATTTATTACCTTACTACTTCATTGGCGAACGACGGGCGTATCATGCGCTCATGGCGCAGCTCCTCAGTTTTAATATGTTAACAGCAAAAACTTATTTTTGTCTAATTCAGTCTCAAACAATATAAAGTCTTTGTCATACAGAGTCAAAGACCAAGTTTTGAGATTGCATAAAAATCACAAACTCTTTGCATAATATGTTACTTACTTCATGTATCAGACAAAGATCTTGTTAACTGAAATATAATCTGGTCTTTTGGAAAAATGGGATTAATGCATATGTGTATTGTCCCAGATTATCCTGAATCTTGACAAAATCAAGGTGAAGTGTTCTTGGTGAATCACACCATAACTATAATACTATGAGTAACCAGGGGAGAGGGATATCTCCTGTATCTTGCATGATCAGCCATACATTTACAAACAGTCATCAAAATAAAATAGTCAAAGTATTCATCAGTAAAAGTGTTTTATAGGTAAATATTGGCTGACCATTAATCTCCAGGGATGACTCTATAAAAAAAAACAAGCACTCTTGTATGCACAAGTATCATGACCTTACAAACTTCTAGAGGTGATGCCAATGTAGATGAGAATATACAACACACACATAATAGACCAGACTTGCCTTTGGAAAACAGCCTTTATGCATGAGTGATAAGTCTGCACAGGCTGATCAGGGGCTACACTATCTGCAATCAGGGGCTACACTATCTGCAATCAGGGGCTACACTATCTGCAATCAGGGGCTACACTATCTGCAATCAGGGGATACACTATCTGCAATCAGGGGCTACACTATCTGCAATCAGGGGATACTCTATCTGCAATCAGGGGATACACTATCTGCAATCAGGGGATACACTATCTGCAATCAGGGGATACACTATCTGCAATCAGGGGATTCTCTATCTGCAATCAGGGGATACACTATCTGCAATCAGGGGATACACTATCTGCAATCAGGGGATACACTATCCGCAATCAGGGGATACACTATCTGCAATCAGGGGATACACTATCTGCAATCAGGGGATACACTATCTGCAATTGGGGCTACACTATCTGCAATCAGGGGATACTCTATCTGCAATCAGGGGATACTCTATCTGCAATCAGGGGATACACTATCTGCAATCAGGGGATTCACTATCTGCAATCAGGGGATACACTATCTGCAATCAGGGGATACACTATCCGCAATTAGGGGATACACTGTCTGCAATCAGGGGATACACTATCTGAAATCAGGGGATACACTATCTGCAATCAGGGGCTACACTATCTGCAATCAGGGGATACTCTATCTGCAATCAGGGAATACACTATCTGCAATCAGGGGATACACTATCTGCAATCAGGGGATACTCTATCTGCAATCAGGGGATACTCTATCTGCAATCAGGGGATACTATATCTGCAATCAGGGGATACTCTTTCTGCAATCAGGGGATACACTATCTGCAATCAGGGGATACACTATCTGCAATCAGGGGCTACACTATCTGCAATCAGGGGATACTCTATCTGCAATCAGGGGATACACTATCTGCAATCAGGGGATACACTATCTGCAATCAAGGGATACACTATCTGCAATCAGGGGATACACTATCTGCAATCAGGGGATACACTATCCGCAATCAGGGGATACACTATCTGCAATCAGGGGATACACTATCTGCAATCAGGGGATACACTATCTGCAATCAGGGGATACACTATCTGCAATCAGGGGATACACTATCTGCAATCAGGGGATACACTATCTGCAATCAAGGGATACACTATCTGCAATCAGGGGATACACTATCTGCAATCAGGGGATACACTATCCGCAATCAGGGGATACACTATCTGCAATCAGGGGATACACTATCTGCAATCAGGGGATACACTTTCTGCAATCAGGGGATACACTATCTGCAATCAGGGGATACACTATCTGCAATCAGGGGATACACTATCTGCAATCAGGGGATACACTATCTGCAATCAGGGGCTACACTATCTGCAATCAGGGGATACACTATCTGCAATCAGGGGATACACTCTCTGCAATCAGGAGATACACTCTCTGCAATCAGGGGATACACTATCTGCAATCAGGGGATACACTATCTGCAAGCAGGGGATACACTATCTGCAATCAGGGGATACACTATCTGCAATCAGGGGATACACAATCTGCAACCAGGGGATACACTATCTGCAATCAGGGGATACACTATCTGCAATCAGGGGATACACAATCTGCAACCAGGGGATACACTATCTGCAAGTTGGAAAGTGTTGCCCCTGATAAGCCTGTGGTGACTTCTCATGCATTAAGTCTGTTTTTGTTCAGACACCAACTTATTTACTGTTTCAGGTGAATTGAATGAGACAGTGTTCATCCTGCTGGGAATCTATGTGGGGGGCAACTTGTTCAGCATGGCTCGTTCCTGGCTCTTTACTCTAGCAGGACAGCGGGTGGTTGCTAGGTTACGCAAGGTGCTCTTTCAGTCCATCATCAGACAAGATGTGGCCTTTTTTGATACAAACAGGTAAGCATGCTTACTGTTTTTGATTTTAAAGAGATTTCTCTTTTTCTTGGAAGTTGTAATTTTAATCCCCATGTAGACAAATGGTGTAAGGGGGTTGCAGGTTTTACATCTGGCTATTTGGACATTGGATTTCTAATTAAGGACATCTTAACAACTGTAATGGAAACCATCTTCAAACTTCTAAGGTAGATACCATTAAATTTCATTATGGGAAAGTGTAGTTTGCAAGAATAATGACTCTTGGTTGTAACATTTTAGAGTTATTGCCCTTTGTATATATTTTGTTCGTTGAATTTTATGCAGAGCCTTGAAAACACGAGAGATACGAACTTAAATCTTGGTAGGAGATGTCATTGATTGTATGTGCAGAGCACAGCAATTATAACATATGGTTCCATATTTTAAGAGTTATTGTCTTTTGTTTTCATTAATATTTAAATTTAGTCAGATAAATACCTCTAAAAATAACAGTGCTTTGCACTTGTAACTTCATAGGTAGAGAGATCTCAATCACGGGAAGTAATGTGCTAAATTGCCATAACAATAGCTTCCATATTTTTTAAAGCAATTACTC
This sequence comes from Dreissena polymorpha, assembly GCF_020536995.1. NCBI lineage: Eukaryota > Metazoa > Mollusca > Bivalvia > Myida > Dreissenidae > Dreissena > Dreissena polymorpha. Next base: position 98,323,615 of record NC_068355.1, on the reverse strand, counting down.
TCTCTCTTAAGTTTGTCCACTTAAATTTTCACCAGATTATATCTGGTAAACTAAAAGATGAATAAACTTGGAACTTTTTATGTAGGTAGATTTGATAAAATGATATGCAGTGGACAAAAAGCCATAACGTTTTCTGCCATTTAGAAAAAAGTAATTGCCATTGTTGATTTATGACATTTAAATTTGTGTTCAGGTCATATGGTGCAATATTACATGTCAACTTCAAATTTAGTGGGGAGAGTGATCTCAATAAGGGGAAGTTCAGTACATTGGAACTTTGACTCCTTCTTTCATAATTTAACAGTTATAGCCCTTAAGAATTTCCATTCTGAAATAATGATCGGAGCACATTTGGACGCAAACTTGGGTATCAAGATGAAACTTCATCCTGCAGCTTGAACAACAACCTTGTAGTGTTGTTAAACCAGCAATTAAAACTGTGTAGGTATTTCAGGCACAACATTGACAGTTCTAATTCAATTCTAGCGCTTGTTCTCAAGGTTTGGAAGCATAGTCTTACTATGGCATATTGGAAGCATAGTCTTACTATGGCATATTGGAAGCATAGTCTTACTATGGCATATTGGAAGCATAGTCTTACTATGGCATATTGGAAGCATAGTCTTACTATGGCATATTTGCAAAATATATTAAATTTTAAAGATTTTCACATTTTTCTGTTGACCAGTCAAGGGCAACCATAAATGAGCAGGGCGAAGCAACCTGCTATTTCCCCCTAGAAATTTCCCTAAATCACTTTTTTAAAAGTTACTTGTAATCAACAGCTTTGTTGTGTGACTATTTAACCCTGCATTGTAATTTGAAACCTTTTTTTGTTCTGTTTTCTATTTATATCATACAACATGTGTTAAACATAAACAAACTATAAATAAATTTTCTAACAGTGAAGCATTGTATTTTCCTTTAAGAACTGGTGAGCTATGTAACCGGCTGTCCTCTGACACTCAGGTTCTTCAGAATGCAGTAACAGTAAGTGGATGCACATGCAACATCTGCAGAGAATGAAGCTTTATAACTCTTAAGTGCATGCCTAGCTATCTGCAGGTACAAAACGCTGCAAATGCATGCACATTTTCTGTACATATACAGACAGATGTGGTTTGAAGTTCGCACTTCATATTGTGCGCTGGTGGGCATCTTGAAGTTCTCACCTGTCCCATAGTATAATGGTGGGCTACTTGACTTACACTGGTTAGATATAATTGGTAGTTCATATGAGTTCTGTTCGCAGTTTGTCTTATTTGTAATTATTTAAATGTTCTATTTACAAATATTTATTTATAGTGACTTAAATATTGCTTCTACTCTTTGATAGTTCTTTACCTCAAAATTTGCTGAAGCTCTATCTATTTTCATGTTCTTTGCCTTACTGGATTTAATTTCATCAGTGATCCAAAAATGTTATCTTTTCTCTATATGGGCTAATTTATGTGAAAAAGGGGTTTAATGCATGCACTCAAATGTCGTCCTAGATTAGCTTGTGCAGTCTGAATATCTGAGTCGCGATCTGAGGAAACTGGGCATAATGCATGTGCGTAAAGTGTCTTCCCAAATTAGCCTGTGCAGTCCGCACAGGCTAATCAGGGACGACACTTTCCGCTTAAATTGGATTTTTGCTAAGAAGAGAATTCATTTAAACGATAAATGTCATAAAAGCGGAAAGTGTCCTCCCTGATAAGCCTGTGCAGACTGCACAGGCTAATCTGGGACGACACTTGACACACATGCATTATGGCCAGTTTTCTTAGAACACGACTCATCTTGTAAGACACTTGACACACATGCATTATGGCCAGTTTTCTCAGAACACGACTCATCTTGTAAGACACTTGACACACATGCATTATGGCCAGTTTTCTCAGAACACGACTCATCTTGTAAGACACTTGACTCACATGCATTATGGCCAGTTTTCTCAGAACACGACTCATCTTGTAAGACACTTGACTCACATGCATTAAGGCCAGTTTTCTCAGAACACGACTCATCTTGTAAGACACTTGACACTCATGCATTATGGCCAGTTTTCTCAGAACAAGACTCATCTTGTAAGACACTTGACACACATGCATTATGGCCAGTTTTCTCAGAACACGACTCATCTTGTAAGACACTTGACACACATGCATTATGGCCAGTTTTCTCTGAACACGACTCATCTTGTAAGACACTTGACACACATGCATTATGGCAAGTTTTCTCAGAACACGACTCATCTTGTAAGACACTTGACACACATGCATTATGGCCAGTTTTCTCAGAACACGACTCATCTTGTAAGACACTTGACACACATGCATTATGGCCAGTTTTCTCTGAACACGACTCATCTTGTAAGACACTTGACACACATGCATTATGGCCAGTTTTCTCAGAACACGACTCACCTTGTAAGACACTTGACACACATGCATTATGGCCAGTTTTCTCAGAACACGACTCATCTTGTAAGACACTTGACACACATGCATTATGGCCAGTTTTCTCAGAACACGACTCATCTTGTAAGACACTTGACACACATGCATTATGGCCAGTTTTCTCAGAACACGACTCATCTTGTAAGACACTTGACACACATGCATTATGGCCAGTTTTCTCAGAACACGACTCATCTTGTAAGACACTTGACACACATGCATTATGGCCAGTTTTCTCAGAACACGACTCACCTTGTAAGACACTTGACACACATGCATTATGGCCAGTTTTCTCAGAACACGACTCCTCTTGTAAGACACTTGACACACATGCATAAGAAACCCTTTTCCCAGAGCGAGGCTCATACATTGTTTCAGGTGAACATGTCAATGCTGTCACGCTACGTGCTGCAGATGATTGGTTCCCTGGTGTTCATGTTCACCCTCAATGCCTCCCTTACTGGTGTCCTCCTGGCTGTGGTACCCCTTGTTAGTGTTCTAGCCGTCCAGTATGGTAAGTTAGATTCATCTTCAAAGGTCAATGTCTCACATGATGTTAAAAAAACTTAACGCACAAATGTTCATCATTTGTAAATTGGGTGTTACATGTAAAACATAGCTTAATGGCAAATTTGAGCATATTGAGTTATATTTTAGCATAAAACAATCCGCACTTAAACTTCATCATTCATCCTGCAATTTTATAGTTAATTACACTTGTCGGCCATGTGCAGACAGCAGCTTGCATTAAAGACCTGTCTCCCAAGCTTAAATGTCATAATCACATGTAAATAGGCATAGTGTGGCTTGTCATGATCAAATGTAAATATGCATTGTGTGGTTTGTCATGATCACATGTAAATAGGCATAGTGTGGCCTGTCATGATCACATGTAAATAGGCATAGTGTAGCTTGTCATGATCTTATTAAATAGGCATAGTGTAGCTAGTCATGATCACATGTAAATAGGCCTAGTGTGGCAGGTCATGATCACATGTAAATAGGCATAGTGTGGCAGGTCATGATCACATGTAAATAGGCATAGTGTGGTAGGTCATGATCACATGTAAATAGGCATAGTGTGGCTTGTCATGATCACATGTAAATAGGCATAGTGTGGCTTGTCATGATCACATGTAAATAGGCATAGTGTGGCTTGTCATAATCACATGTAAATAGGCCTAGTGTGACAGGTCATGATCACATGTTAATAGGCATAGTGGAGCTTGTCATGATCACATGTAAATAGGCATAGTGTGGTTTGTTATGATCACATGTGAATAGGCATAGTGTGGCAGGTCATGATCACATGTAAATAGGCATAGTGTAGCTTGTCATGATCACATGTTAATAGGCTTAGTGTGGCTTGTCATGATCACATGTAAATAGGCATAGTGTGGTAGGTCATGATCACATGTAAATATGCATAGGGTGGTTTGTCATGGTCACTTGTAAATAGGCATAGTGTGGGTTGTCATGATCACGTGTAAATAGGCATAGTGTGGTTTGTCATTATCACATGTAAATAGGCATAATGTTGTTTGTCATGATCACATGTAAATAGGCATACTGTGGCTTGTCATGGTCACATGTAAATAGGCATAGTGTGACTTGTCATGATCATATGTAAAAAGGCATAGTGTAGCTTGTCATGATCACATGTAAATAGGCATAGTGTGGTTTGTCATGGTTACTTGTAAATAGGCATAGTGTTGGTTGTCATGATCACATATTAATAGACATAGTGTGGCTTGTCATGGTCACATGTAAATAGGCTTAGTGTGACTTGTCATGATCACATGTAAATAGGCATAGTGTAGCTTGGCATGATCACATGTAAATAGGCATAGTGTGGCTTGTCATGATCACGTGTAAATAGTCATAGTGTGGTTTGTCATGATCACATGTAAATAGGCATAGTGTGGTTTGTCATGGTCACTTGTAAATAGGCATAGTGTGGGTTGTCATGATCACATATAAATAGACATAGTGTGGTTTGTCATGGTCACATGTAAATAGGCTTAGTGTTACTTGTCATGATCACATGTAAATAAGCATAGTGTGGCTTGTCATGATCACATGTAAATAGGCATAATGTGGCTTGTCATGATCACATGTAAATAGGCTAAGTGTGACATGTCATGATCACATGTAAATAGGCATAGTGTGGCTTGTCATGATCTTATTAAATAGGCATAATGTGGTTTTTCATGATCACATGTAAATAGGCATAGTGTGGTGTGTCATGGTCACATGTAAATAGGCATAGTGTGGCAGGTCATGATCACATGTAAATAGGCATAATGTGGTTTGTCATGATGACATGTAAATAGGCATAGTGTGGCAGGTCATGATCACATGTACATATGCATAGTGTAGCTAGTCATGATCACATGTAAATAGGCATAGTGTAGCTAGTCATGATCACATGTAAATAGGCATAGTGTAGCTAGCCATGACCACATGTAAATAGGCATAATGTAGCTAGTCATAATCACATGTAAATAGGCATAGTGTAGCTAGTCATAATCACATGTAAATAGGCATATTGTGGCTTGTCATGATCACATGTTAATAGGCATAGTGTAGCTAGTAATGATCACATGTAAATAGGCATAGTGTGGCAGGTCATGATCACATGTAAATAGGCATAGTGTGGCAGGTCATGATCACATGTAAATAGGCATAGTGTAGCTAGTCATGATCACATGTAAATAGGCATAGTGTGGCAGGTCATGATAACATGTAAATAGGCATAGTGTGGCTTGTCGTGATCACATGTAAATAGGCATAGTGTGGCAGGTCATGACCACATGTAAATAGGCACAGTGTAGCTTGTCATGATCACATGTAAATAGGCACAGTGTAGCTTGTCATGATCACATGTAAATAGGCATTGTGTAGCTAGTCATGATCACATGTAAATAGGCATAGTGTAGCTTGTCATGATCACATGTAAATAGGCATAATGTAGCTTGTCATGATAACATGTAAATAGGCAAAGTGTGGCTTGTCATGATCACATGTTAATGGGCATAGTGTGGCAGGTCATGATCACATGTAAATAGGCATAGTGTAGCTTGTCATGATCACATGTAAATAGGCATAATGTAGCTTGTCATGATAACATGTAAATAGGCAAAGTGTGGCTTGTCATGATCACATGTTAATGGGCATAGTGTGGCAGGTCATGATCACATGTAAATAGGCATAGTGTAGCTTGTCATGATCACATGTAAATAGGCATACAGTAGCTTGTCATGATCACATGTAAATAGGCATAGTGTGGCAGGTCATGATCACATGTAAATAGGCATAGTGTGGCTTGTCATGATCACATGTAAATAGGCATAGTGTGGCTTGTCATGATCACATGTAAGTAGGCATAGTGTGGCAGGTCATGATCACATGTAAATAGGCATAGTGTAAGTTGTCATGATCACATGTAAATAAGCATAGTGTAGATTGTCATGATCTTGTTAAATAGACATAGTGTGGTTTGACATGATCTTATTTATGCATAATGTGGCTTGTCATGATCACATGTAAATAGGCATAGTGTAGCTTGTCATGATCACATGTAAATATGCATAGTGTAGCTTGTCATGATCACATGTAAATAGGCATAGTGTGGTTTGTTATAATCTTATTAAATAGGCATAGTGTGGCTTGTCATGATCACATGTAAATAGGCATAGTGTAGCTTGTCATGATCACATGTAAATAGGCATAGTGTGGCAGGTCATGATCACATGTAAATAGGCATAGTGTAGCTTGTCATGATCACATGTAAATAGGCAAAGTGTGGCTTGTCATGGTCACATGTAAATAGGCATAGTGTAGCTTGTCATGATCACATGTAAATAGGCATAGTGTGGCAGGTCATGATCACATGTAAATAGGCATAGTGTAGCTAGTCATGATCACATGTAAATAGTCAGTGTGGCTTGTCATGATCACATGTAAATAGGCATAGTGTAGCTAGTCATGATCACATGTAAATAGTCAGTGTGGCTTGTCATGATCACATGTAAATAGGCATAGTGTAGCTTGTCATGATCATATTAAATAGGCATAGTGTAGCTTAACATTATCTTATTAAATAGGCATAGTGTGGCTTGTCATGATCTTATTAAATAGGCATAGTGTGGCAGGTCATGATCACATGTAAATAGGCATAGTGTAGCTAGTCATGATCACATGTAAATAGGCATAGTGTAGCTTGTCATGATCACATGTAAATATGCATAGTGTAGCTTGTCATGATCACATGTAAATAGACATAGTTTGGCTTGTCATGATCACATGTAAATAGACATAGTTTGGCTTGTCATGATCTTATTAAATAGACATAGTGTGGCTTGTTATGATCACATGTAAGTAGGCATATTGTAACTTGTCATGATCACACGTAAAAAAGGCATAGTGTGGCAGGTCATGATCAAATGTAAATAGGGATAGTGTGCTTGTCATGATCTTTTTAAATAGGCATAGTGTAGCTCGTAATTATCTTATTAAATAGGCATAGTGTGGCTTGTCATGATCACATGTAAATAGGCATAGTGTGGCAGGTCATGATCACATGTAAATAGGCAAAGTGTGGCAGGTCATGATTACATGTAAATAGGCATAGTGTAGCTTGTCATGATCTTATTAAATCAGCATAATGTGGCTTGTCATGATCTTATTAAATAGGCATAGTGTGACTTGTCATGATCACATGTCAATAGGCATAGTGTAGCTTGTCATGATCACATGTAAATAGGCACAGTGTGGCTTGTCATGATCACATGTAAATAGGCATAGTGTGGTAGGTCATGATCACATGTAAATAGGCATAGTGTAGCTTGTCATGATCACATGTAAATAGGCATAGTGTGGCAGGTCATGAATACAGTTATCAGCATTCTTTACAAGGGGCTTGTCATTTTGCCAAATAACATGTAGTATTATAGGTTTTAACCATGTTTTTTTACCAAAATATGTTGATAAATCCTTAAAATTACTGACATGGTGTATTGTTGTAATGACGGTGTCATATAAATGATGTGTCAAAGAGTATGAAGCAAATAATCAAAGCTTTACATGGGGTAACGTCTCATATAAAACTATTCATAACATCTGTATAAACAGAAAAGAAAGTGTTCATGGATGAAATAAAAAGATATTGCTTTAAAAAATACTTGAATAAAGTAATTTATTTTATGCTTTCCGGTGGTTTTTAGAGAAATATCAGTGAAATTAAACTGATATTTCACTGTTTTGACGAAATGACGTCATAAATCCAGCAAAATTATCTAGTTAAACTCTTGTAAATAAACGATGAAAAAAGCATAAAATGAAAAGAAAATTTGTTGGATTCGATGAAATATCAATTTTAATTCACTCGTGATCATAGAAAATATATACTTTCACTTGTGGCTGCGCCACCCGTGAAAATATTTTATATGATCACTCGTGAAATAAAATATATATTCCATCGAATGCAACAAATGTCCTCTATGTAAATAATGAAGTTATGTTTTGAGATGTTAATGTGATGTGCATTGTAGCTATTGATAAATAATAAACAGTTATAGAGAAAATACTGATTCCTACTGGTAGCGTCGGATTTCGTTATTCTTAAAAACCAGGCAAGTATATGAAGAAGCTGAGGAAGGACTTTCAAGATCGTCTTGGTGATGCCGGCACCCAGGCTGAGGAGAGCCTGTCCAGTATCCGGACCGTGCGGATGTTCTCTGCGGAAAGCAAGTCAGCTGACCTGTATGGGGTGGACGTAGACCGGAGCTACCAGGTTGGCAAGAAGCTGGCTGCAGCTGGAGGTAGGACACTGCTTTTTTACACATACAGGGAAATGTCAGATGAATGCACAGTTCTAGCGTCAGAAAACACAAGTTGTGCAAATGTTTCTTTTGTGATCAAACTGCTTATACTGATATCTTATATCCATATTAAACTTGGAATTTTATATTGGTTGAGGGGTTGTGGTTAAGGTTATTTTTGCTTCAACAATGTCTTTGCTCAATAAATAAAGAATTAATTGGTGTATTGTAAGAAAAGTGTTTACATCTGACTCAGACATGCACACGAGGTCTGTTGGGTCAGGTCACCATTACTACAGATTGAAAACTCTTTCAAATCAAAAATTTGTGATTGATTGATATAGCTATTTATACATCGCATGATTCTTTTATTTCGAGCATAGCTTACCGTAAATCCACGAATATAATACCCCCTTGTGCATAATACGCACCCCCAAGTTTGGTAAAAATTTAACGGTAAAAATTGAAAATCCGAGTAAAATACGCACTAAAAAAATCAGTGTCCGAAATCAGCCATTTCCGAAAAAATGTGTCAATATATTTTTGTGCTGTGAAAATAGCAAATCAATTTGGTGTTGTCAACTATCTGTTACCCCAGTATATTGATCGGGATGTGTTATAGTGCTGTTGTTATGACAGTTGCATAATAAATATCTCTGTTTTTTGATTATATTACCATTGATTGTTACCGATAACACACGGGCCCCTTGCTGACATCCGGGTCAAGAAGTCATAATTACAAAAGAAAGAAGCAGAGACACTGTTTTTTGTTTTTACATTTAATTCAATTTGACAATATTCGGGACGATAATAATTATCATAATAATAAAGTAATAAGGAGACAAAATGGATACTTTGTTTTTATAGTTGTCTAGATGAATTACTTTTTCTTTTTTCGAGTTACAAACTCGATACTTTAATATAACTTAAAATACAATTAAACCGCTCGTGTTTTTCATGATCTAGTTAATTAAAATACGCTGTCTTTAAGGCTAGTTTGGGAGTAAAAAACAAATTAATTATCACCTTTCAATTTAATTCGGCAATCAGCAAACTGGTGTAATAGACTCTATTAGCATCATAAAACTAATTATTTAATTACCACTCTTTACTTCAGATATGGTAAATATGCGGTTGAAAGATAAATAGTGGTCAGCTAAGAAATATTTATTTACGGGTATTGTCAGTTGTTTTTTTTCATTTGCTTATCTCTTTACACGACTTAGCGTCCAGTCGCTATTTTGTAGGCAGACGACGATATTAACTGTGTATTCAAAGTATACAGTGTCTGCGCATGGATGACCCAATATTATCCGATAGCTCCTCCCGTTCTCATGTTTCATTCAACAACGTCATTTCATGTGTAAGCGAGCTCAATGTTGATTGGCCAGCTACTGTGCGCACTTCAATAACAATAAACTCAAGCGATGTCTCATAATCTGGTACAGACCGGGTTTTGTTTACTGTTCGAATTGCGAACACTTTCATTAAAACAAAGAGACAAATATAGAAAACCAGTTCGATATAAATGGTGGATGTTTTCAATGAAATTTTACTAGATTTTCGCATTTTCACAAATAAGATTTTTATTGAGCCAAATTCTCAATATTTGCTAAAATGACTCAAATGGCGAACGACAGCGCGAGCCCTGTTGCACCCCTTTGATGTAATGGTGTAGTTCAAAATTGCTGCCGCGAAGCGAATAACAGCAATTTAGTTGAAAATTTGCACAGGAAAATTTTTGTTCTGCTCTAAACTCGTATATTATACGCACCCCCTACTTGAAGAAAAAATCGGCAGGTAAAAAAGTGCGTATTATATTCGTAGATTTACTGTAATTTTGATAACTTTGTTTACATTAAGAACGAGGCGCTCGTGATGACGCCACACGCATGCGCTCTGAGTATATATTTATCCCCCGCCATAGGCGGAGGGATATTGTTTTGGCGTTGTCCGTCCGTCTTTCCGTCCTTCCGTCCGTCCAGCACTTTTGTGTCTGGAGCCATATCTTGGAAGTGCTTTGGCGGATTTCATTGAAACTTGGTATGAGTATATATATTGATAAGAGGATGATGCACGCCAAATGGCATTGTACACCATCTGTTAATAACGTAGTTATGGCCCTTTGTATCTTGAAAAAATGCTTTGAGTGTCAAATATAACACTTTTTTGTCCAGAATATATTGGCGGGGGATATCATTTCAATGAATTTGCTTGTTTTACTAACATTACTATGCTTAAAATAATGAAAAACAAGTATAATTCCATAACTAGATCTTACTTCAACTGAAAAAATCCAATTTATGCCTATTCCATTCATTTTTTTCGGTACTTTATTAAACTTGCACATAAATTGCAGGCCACTGCGCTAGTGGAAACACAACACTTTCATGTAATTGATTTTTTTTAAAGAAATTTCTTTTACTTGTTTATGATTCCCAGAAAATGTTGCATGGAACAATCTGTGCATCGCGAAAATAGGTGACATGACAATATACATATGTTCAGTGGGTAAACCCTGTCCTGATTGGATGCTAATTGTTTCAAATCTTTCAATAACCTTTACGCCAAAATTTTATTTGAAAGAATTGCAAATGTTTTTTTTTCAATTCTTTTTCGTGTCAATTATGTTGCTGAACAGAAGATCGACTGATAAAACAGAAACTTGTTAAATTGTAAATAAAAGTTATACAAAAGTTAAATTAATCTTTCAGTTTTTAAATATGTTCAGTGAATCGAATTTTCAAAGTTTTGTTGGCCTAATGCTAATTTTCCCATACCGGTTTCACCGGAGGGGACTTATGGTTTGCGCTCTGTGCGTCTGTCTGTTTGTCTGTCTGTGAGTCTGTCACACTTTTCTGGATCCTGTGATAACTTAAAAAGATCTTCATATTTTTTCATGAAACTTAAAAAATGGATAGATGGCAATATGGAGATTATTCATATTATTTCATTTTGTACCTACGTCAAAAATTCTGGTTGCTATGCAACAAAAAAAATAAAAAAATTCTGACAATGGTGGAGCCAGTAGGGGACATATATTGCTTGGCAAAAGTCTTGTTGGAATTGAGTTCTCTTTCGTTTTGGATGTGACTTCTCGACACCAGGATAACAACACGCGTAGTGGATGTTATTTGAGGATGTGTATAGGACTATCGGCTCTGCGTGGTTAAACAGTAAACATGCTGTAAATAAACAATTTTGACATGGATTTAATGGGAATGAAATAAATCTTTAAAGGTACATCGTTTATTGCGGAAATTTGAATAAATTCAGAATTTATACATTTTTACTTGTTTCCTTAACCGCTCGACTCACTGTAATTGGAGGATAATAGAAATACCTGATATCCACTTTAATCTGTTGTACATATGTATGCATATTCATATTTTATGGTATTTATATTAAAAGAGCACTAAAAGAAACCTTGAAAAAAAGCTCGCCTTTATCAAATATTTTCATGGGCTTGATCAAAATGTCCCTGCATGTTTGCAGGTGTATTTGAGGGAGGCGTAGGAGTGCTTGTCTCTGGCTCAATAGTGCTTGTGCTTTGGTATGGGGGCAAACTGGTGCATGACAACTACACAGACCCTAATAAGGGGATCACACCTGGAATCTTGACAGGTACATGTACACAAGTAAAATAAATGGTAATATTGCATGACTGTGGTGTTCCATGTAATACTTCATTTAATATTAAACTCTGTTAAAAAAATGATAACAATCAAGTTACCGGTATGCGTTATTCTGTCAATATTTATACAGACATGTACAGAAAAATACAAATGTCCTTATACAGAAAATGTTCAACAAATTAGAAATAAAAAACAATCAAGTTACCGGTATGCGTTATTCTGTCAATATTTATACAGACATGTACAGAAAAATACAAATATCCTTATACAGAAAATGTTCAACAAATTAGAAATAAAAAATTTAGAGTAAAAGTAACCAATAAATTCAGTAGAGTAATTGTAGGTACCGTATATATAGACAAGAAAATTATCTTCATTTAATCTTATTCATATATTCTGAGTGTAAATTTCTCTATATTCTTTTTTTATGGTCCAATTATTTTCTCATTGTGTAATTACAAGCAACATAAACTCAATATATGTTTGGTATAAACATACACTATCAGTAGTCTTTAAACATGTTATGGCATGAGTATAAAAATAGCTTATAAATGCATACTACTCTAGCTAATTTTCAAATGGTGTACATGAGTATCCCTTTGCTTTTGCAGCTTTCTTGTTATACACCTTACAAGTAGCACTTGCCTTCGCCTTGATGTCATCATTATATGGAGATTTTATGCAGGTAATGTGCAGGACTCTTGAATGACATTTATGATTTCATGATATATAACCGTGTCTGTTTGTAATGATTTATTGCAAAATATCTTTACTTTCCCAGTTAAATGTCATACTTTATGATTTCATCATATGTTAGAATCATCAGTTTGCAAATGTCAAATTTATTTGGCTGCTTGCATGTGGTGTTTTTCTTTTGCATGGATGCATTATTTATTATTGATTGCCAGAAATTTATTGATGGTGTATAGTTTATAGCTCATCTATTTTTTTGCCTTCGGTGTTGGCGTCAGCGTCTGGTTAAGTTTTGCGTTTAGGTCCACTTTTCTCAGAAAGTATCAATGCTATAGCATTCAAACTTGGTACACTTACTTACTATCATGAGGGGACTGGGCAGACAAAGTCAGATAACTCTGGCAAGCATTTTGACAGAATTATGTGCCCTTTTATACTAAGAAAATTGAAAATTTTGGTTAAGTTTTGTGTTTAGGTCCATTTTATTCCTTAAGTATCAAAGCTATTGCTTTCATACTTGCAACACTTACTAACTATCATAAGGGGACTGTGCAGGCAAAGTTATGTAACTCTGACTGGCATTTTGACAGAATTATGTGCCCTTTTTATACTTAGAAAATTGAAAATTTGGTTAAGTTTTGTGTTTAGGTCCACTTTATTCCTACAGTATCAAAGCTATTGCTTTCATACTTGCAACACTTATTAACTATCATTAGGGGACTGTGCAGGCAAAGTTATGTAACTCTGACTGGCATTTGGACGGAATTATGGGCCCTTTATACTTAGAAAATTGAAAATTTGGTTAAGTTTTGTGTTTTGGTCCACTTTGCCCCTAAAGTATCATAGATAATGCTTTCATACTTGGAACACTCGCAAACTATCATAAGGGTACAGTAAAGGACAAGTTGTATACTCTGGTTGTCATTTTGATGGAATTATGGCCCTTTTTTGACTTAGTAACTTTGAATCTATGGTTAAATTTTGTGTTTCGATCCACTTTACTTCTAAAGTATCAAGGCTATTGCTTTCAAACTATAAATACTTTCATGCTATCATGAGGTTACTGTACCTGGCAAGTTGAATACCTTGACCTTTGAATGACCTTGACTCACAAGGTCAAATTATTAAATTTTGCTAAAATTGCCATAACTACTTTATTTATGATTAGATTTGATGGATACTGTGACAAAACTACTCTTACCTGACATACCTCAAAAGACTTCACCCAAACCATCCCCCGTGACATCCCCCCCCCTCCCGAATCCCCCCCCCTATTTTTTATTTTTTTTCATCTCACAAATGACCACCACACCCTCACACTATACCCCCCCCCCACCCCACCACCCCCCCCATATTTTTTTTTGAAACGGTTAAAAAACACAAATATTTATTTTTATTATTTTATTTTGAAATACCGTCCAACCATCGCACCCAAGAATCCCCACCCTCCCACACCCCCCCCCCCCCCCCCCGATTATTTTTTTTGCATTTTTTTTCCGCATTTTTGGAAGATAATGTAATAAATGACCACACACCCACACTATACACCCCTCTTCACTCCACCCCTCCCTCCTTTGTGATTGAAATTGAGAGTCCCTTCACCTTTAAAAAGAAAATAGATGAGCGGTCTGCATCCGCAAGGCGGTGCTCTTGTTATGTTAAAAATTGTAGTCAGGTAGGGCTGTATTTTATATTTTTAAGAAACTGTGTTAGCATTCACACATATTGTTCTGTTTGTTGTCCTTATTCACATATTTTGGTCTGTTTGTTGTCCAGATTCACACATATTGGTCTGTTTTTTGTCCTGATTGACATATTTTGGTCTGTATGTTGTCCAGATTTACACATATTGGTATGTATGTTGTCCAGATTCACACTTGTTGGTCTTTATGCTGTCCAAATTTACACATATTGGTCTGTCTGGGGTACAGATTCACACATATTGGTCTGTATGTGGGCATCATACAGACATATTGGCTGTCTGTTGTCCACATTCACACATATTAGTCTCACATGTTGGTATGTATGCTTCTCAAATTTACACAAGTTGGTCTGTATGCTGTCCACATTTAAACATGTTTGTCTGTATGCTGTTTACATTCACACATGTGGTCTTTATTTTGTCCAAATTCACACAATCTGGTCTGTATGCTTTCCACATTCACAGATGTTGGTCTTAATGCTGTCCCAATTCAGACTTGTTGGTCTGTATGTTTTCATGAATCACACTTGTTGATCCGTATGTTTTCATGAGTCACACTTGTTGGTCCGTATGTTTCATGATTCACACTTGTTGGTCCGTATGTTTTCATGATTCACACGTGTTGGTCTGTATGTTTTCATGATTCACACTTGTTGGTCCGTATGTTTTCATGATTCACACTTGTTGGTCTGTATGTTTTCATGATTCACACTTGTTGGTCTGTATGTTTTCATGAATCACACATGTTGGTCTGTATGTTATCCAGATTCAAGCATGTGCGTGTGTATGTTGTCTCTTGTCTGTCCATATGTTGGATCATATTTTGTTTAGCTGCATGCCTTGTAGTTTCATGCAACAAATGGAATTAATCCCAAGATTACTATTCCCTTGTTGATGAGTATATGATCTTGATATGTTGTCCATGGTTAAGGTTTTACAACTTTCTGTAAGATATTAAGCTCTTTAAGTGATACTTCCTGGTTAAATATTGAAGCTAACCTGAGTTTATAGTGCTAATGGGTAGCTCAAGGTGCTAATGGGTTACTTCACATGGGCATATAGTGCTTATGGGTAGCTCACCCTAGCATACGTTGCTACTGGGTAGCTCACCTGAGCATTTAGGTCTAATGGGTAGCTCACTTGAGCATTCAGTGCTACTGGGAAGCTAACCTGAGCATATAGTGCTACTGGGCAGCTCACCTAAGCATAAAGTGCTAATGAGTTCCACACCTGAGCATATTGTGCTTATGGGTAGCTTATCTGAGCATATCATGCTAATGGGTAGCTCACCTGAGCGTATAGTGCTAATGGGTAGCTCACCTGAGCATATAGTGCTACTGGGTAGCTCACCTAAGCATAAAGTGCTAATGGGTAGCTCACCTGAGCATATAGTGCCCCTGGGTAGCTTATCTGAGCATATAGTGCTCCTGGGTAGCTTATCTGAGCATATAGTGCTAATGGGTAGCTCACCTGAGCATATAGTGCTAATGGGTAGCTCACCTGAGCATAAAGTGCTAATGGGTAGCTCACCTGAGCATATAGTGGTAATGGGTAGCTCACCTTAGCATATAGTGCTAATGGGTAGCTCACCTGAGCATAAAGTGCTAATGGGTAGCTCACCTGAGCATATAGTGCTAATGGGTAGCTTATCTGAGCATATAGTGCTAATTGGTAGCTCACCTGAGCATAAAGTGCTAATGGGTAGCTCACCTGAGCATATAGTGGTAATGGGAAGCTCACCTTAGCATATAGTGCTAATGGGTAGCTCACCTGGGAATGTAGTGCTAATGGGTAGCTCATCTGAGCATATTGTGCTAATGTGTAGTCCTTCTGAGCATGTAGTGCTAATGGGTAGCTCACCTGAGCTTATAGTGATAATGGGTAGCCCACCTGTGCATAAAGTGCTAATGTGTAGTCCTTCTGAGCATTTAGTGCTAATGGGTAGCTAACCTGAGCTTATAGTGCTAATGGGTAGCTCACCTGAGCATAAAAAGCTAATGTGTAGTCATTCTGAGCATTTTGTGCTAATGGGTAGCCCACCTGAGCATAAAGTGCTAATGGGTAGCTCATCTGGGCTATAGTGCTAATGGGTAGCTCACCTGAGCATGTAGTGCTAATGGGTAGCTCACCTTAGCATATAGTGCTAATGGGTAGCTCACCTGGGCATGTAGTGCTAATGGGTAGCTCAACTGAGCTTATAGTGATAATGGGTAGCCTACCTGTGCATAAAGTGCTAATGGGTAGCTCACCTGAGCTTATAGTGCTAATGGGTAGCTCACCTGAGCTTATAGTGCTAATGGGGAGCTCATCTGAGCATAAAGTGCTAATGTGTAGTCCTTCTGAGCATTTAGTGCTAATGGGAAGCCCACCTGAGCATTTAGTGCTAATGGGTAGCTCATCTGGGCATATAGTGCTTATGGGTAGCTCACCTGAGCATGTAGTGCTAATGGGTAGCTCACCTGAGCATATAGTGCTAATGGGTAGCTCATCTGGGCATGTAGTGATTATGGGTAGCTCACCTGAGCTTATAGTGCTAATGGGTAGCCCACCTGGGCATATAGTGCTAATGGGTAGCTCACCTGGGCATGTAGTGCTAATAGGTAGCTCACCTGAGCTTATAGTGCTAATGGGTAGCTCACCTGGGCATGTAGTGCTAATGGGTAGCTCACCTGAGCTTATAGTGCTAATCGGTAGCCCACCTGGGCATATAGGGCTAATGGGTAGCTCACCTGGGCATGAAGTGCTAATAGGTAGCTCACCTGAGCTTATAGTGCTAATGGGTAGCCCACCTGGGCATATAGTGATAATGGGTAGCTCACCTGAGCATAATGTGCTAATGGGTAGCTCACCTGAGCTTATAGTGCTAATGGGTAGCTCACCTGAGCATAGCGTGCTAATGTGTAGTCCTTCTGAGCATTTAGTGCTAATGGGTAGCCCACCTGAGCATATAGTGCTAATGGGTAGCTCTCATTGGCATATAGTGCTACTGGGTAGCTCACCTGAGCTTTAAGTGCTAATGGGTAGTTCACCTGAGCATATAGTGGTAATGGGTAGCCCACCTGAGCATATAGGGCTAATGGGTAGCTCACCTGGGCATATAGTGCTAATGGGTAGCTCACCTGAGCATATAGTGCTAATGGGTAGCTCACCTGAGCATATGTTGTTAATGGGTAGCTCACCTGGGCATATAGTTCTAATGGGTAGCTCACCTGAGTTTATGGTGCTAATGGGTAGCTCACCTGAGCATATAGTGCTAATGGGTAGCTCACCTGGGTATTTAGTGCAAATGTGTAGTCCTTCTGAGCATATAGTGGTAATGGGTAGCTCATCTGGGCATATAGTGCTAATGGGTAGCTCATCTGGGCATATAGTGGTAATGGGTAGCTCATCTGGGCATATAGTGGTAATGGGTAGCTCATCTGAGCATATTGTGCTAATGGGTAGCTTTTAGAGAACCATGTTGTTCCTCCTGTCCTTCTGTGTATGAGAATGTCCGTCTTTGCGGACACTATCAATTTCTGAAACATTACATATTATGTCCTCAGATGTAGAACTATTAAAATAAAATACCGGTAATAAAAAAAATTGACACCACATGGGATAAGGCTTAAATATTCAGTGTGCATTGCATTTTAAAGCGAGACTACTGTATATGATTTTGTCAAATATTAATGAATCTATATAAAATATTTAAAAAGCTTATAATACATATATTTCAATATAATTTAAATAAAAGTTAAGAAGAACATGCGTCGAAAAAAGGAAAAATAAGCCAGATATTTACTTCTGGAATTGAACATGTCTGTACAGTCGAATTCGCCAGCATGTAATCATACATGTACGATGTGAACCTATATTTAGTTTAACAGTTCATTTTAAATTCCTGCAACGATATCTATTCATACGACACACGAACAGTAACTGAAAAGACAAATGCTTTGATTATTGTAGGAAAATATGTACATAATATCTTCGTCACAATTGGCTCGGGGCACTAATTTTTCTTTGCTTCATTTTATAAAATTCTTCTTCAATGTATAATTTTTCTTGCTTATTTTATATTATTGTATTTGACACATATAACAAATTGTATAAGCTCGCTTTAAGTCACCAGAGCTAAAAAAAATAATATGTGTTATCCTCTAGTGGTCTTTTTAGTTAACAAAGATTAGGGTGGAAACTGGCCGTAGCTGAGGGGTCACATGCTTTTTATTTTCTTTAAGCAAATTAATATAAAATCTTCTCTAAATTGACAAGGCCCAAAGGTGATATATTTTGCATTTTGTTAAAATCATGTTTCTAGGTATAATTGGTTGGGCCTGTTGTAAAGCTTTCTTGTTACCATGAAACTGCAAGGCACATAGGTTTGGTATTTGACATGTAACATCATACAGTGGTTCTCCACCAAATTTGCGTGCTACAAGTTTCCTTTATATGCATAAAGTACAAATTTTAAAAATAATCTTCTGAAACCACAAGGCATAGAGGTTTGATTATTTGCCTGTTATATTGAATGTTGGCCCCTACAAAGTTTGTTAAGATGATGCCTCTAGGATTGAAATTGGTTAAGCTCTTGGCCTATCTTGTTCCCATATGTTTTTATGTTCAATGGGGAGATTCTTCTCTGCAACTACAAGACCCAGAGGTTTGGTATTGTATTTCGGCCACTGGCCACATATGTACAATAAATGAATGAATGAATGATATTTGGCATTTTAAATTGTACATCAGTTCTCTACTAAGTTAGTTCAAATTAATTCCCTAGGTATTAAATTACCCAAGCGGAAGTTGGTTGCTTGCTTTCTTTATATGTATATAGTAAACAATTAAAAATCTCTTCTCTAAAATTCACAAGACCTCAAGGTTTCCTATTAAGCAATATACAAATGTTACATAGATTGTTTTGTAAAGCACTTCATTTTTGAAGTAGATTGCAAGAATTATATGAGCTATAAACAGGTGGTTATGGTCTTTCATTAGAGAAAATACAGTGCAATTTAAATGCCATATCGTGAAGTAATATAGGTTTTTAACCTCAGTGCCTTTGTGTTTCAAAGCTTTTGCATTTGTGAAAGTGTGTTAATAATTTGTATGTTTATAAGACTATCAAAATGAATTTAATTGCAATTGTTCAGGACGAATAGAATCCAGAAAGTATTTAAAGCAAACAGGGTGAAAATAGAATCCAAGAAGATTTTTTTTTGTAAAAATTAAAAAAGTTAAAATGTGAACTTCGAATGTGAGGAAAACAGTTTTTTTAATATTGGTTGATGATGTTTGATGTGAGGACATTCCTGAAAATGAAAAAATGGTCTAAAGACATTACATCAATTCTTACAAAGAAATTTACCTTACCACAAGTTTCCAAGTTTAGGAATTTTAAATTTACATTGTCTGTAGATATCTCTTTCAAGACAAGTTTCATGAGAAATTAAGAAAAATAAGATGAATTACGGTTTTTGTAAGTTTTTTAAATTGAGATGAATACCACAGTTACCATTGTATGGACCCTGATTTATGAAAGTGACATGATAAATACTTTCTTATGTTAAATTGGTAAACATTGTGCAATACATGTCAATCTAAGCCTCAGGTTCTGTTTATCATATTGCTTTGTATCCCTATCACCTGCCTATTATCTAACTTAAACCCCATTCTTGTCATCTTTATCAAGTCCTGTTTAGTAAGTTCCTTACATCCCTTTATCAAGTCCTTTTATAATATCCCCTTTGTCAAGTCCCCTTGCCTCTTTTAATTATTTGTGTACACATTTACTCATATTTGTTTGTTTTCCAAAATATGAGCCGTGCTCTGTGAAAAAGGGGTTTAATGCATGTGCATAAAGTGTCGTCCCTGATAAGCCTGTGCAGTCCACACAGGCTTATCAGGGACGACATTGTCCGCTTTTATGAAATTTTTCATTTAAAGAAAGTCTCTTCTTAGCAAAAATCCAGTTTAGGTGTAAAGTGTTGTGACTGTCGTCCCTGATAAAGCCTTTATATGGACTGCATAGGCTAATCTGAGACGACACTTTGCACACATGCATTCAACCCCCTTTTCACAGAGCACAGCTCATATAATTAATTACTGCCTGTATATTGATATAAGAACAGCGTCCTGAGTCTATGAGTTTTATGCCATATGTGGCGAGTGTAGCTCCAGACCAGCGAATGCATTTGCGCATACCGGTCAGAAGTTATCCTTTGGTGGAATGAGACCACTAAACCTTTTGTGACTTCATAGCTAGCTTTCAGCAAAGCTATGCCGGCCATTTTTGGTATAAGACCCATGTTCCCATGTTGCATTTTATACATGCACATTGTTGCAGGCTGTTGGAGCATCCACGCGAATATTTGAACTCATGGACAGGACACCAAAAGTATCAAATGAGAATGGAAAAAAACTTTCTGAGTTAGATGGACGTAAGTAGCAATAACTTTGCAATGGTTTCTTAAGATTATAAAGATAACTATATACAAAATGGCACTCACTGAATGCTAATTTTAAGGTTGAATTTTTCTATACACAAGGATTATAAAAAAAAATCTACATTAAATGTGAGTGTGATATACATATATTTTAATGATAACTCTCTTGTATTAATAATTATTTATTTTGTTAAAACTATGATTATGCTACCTTGAATATGAAGGGATCATTATAATCTTGATATTGTATAAATCAAAGGTAATTGAAGCATGTTCATAAAACATGTATGCAGAACAAATCACACATATTATAGTTATAAGTGTTAAGCTATGGCTTCAATGCATGGTTTCAATGCATGTTATGATGCAAATGATTTCCAGGTATTGAGTTCAAGGCTGTAGATTTCACCTACCCTTCAAGACCTGACACCAAAGTGATCAAGGTGGGACTTCTTCAATTGTTCTCCTGCTTTTCCTAAACAGAATGTTAACAAAAGCCATGCATATTGTATGCTGTAAATATTTTACTTGATTTTATTTGTAATGTTGGTAAAGATATGAGTACATACTCTTAAGATATTGATATAGGATAGAACCATGCTTAAATCTGCATGAAAGTCATGTGCCATTTAGTTTGTTAGATATGAAAATTTTAAATGTAGAGAGCAAAAACAAAGTTTGTGATAAAATCTAAAACTTGACACTGCAACGATGTTTTAATTTGCCATCAAAGACCAATTCAAAAAGTCTCGCTGCTTGGCATAAACTTATGTCCGATGAAGTATGGGCTTACAACAAATTTCCCCAAAAGTTACCCAAATTGTACATACAATTAATTCAAAGCAACAGGAAAGCTGAGGTCAGCATGAGTTTTTCTCAGTTAAAAAAGACCAGGTTTTTATTGCCATCTAGTTGGCAATTGTATTATTACTTAACGGTGCCCGCTTTCTGCAGAACTTTTCTCTGACCGTGGAACCAGGGGAGATGGTTGCCCTGGTTGGGCCATCGGGTGGTGGCAAGTCAACCATTGTCAACCTTATAGAGCGATTCTATGATCCTGATCAGGGAAACATTACACTAGGTCTGTCACTTTGTGAACATTTGGTCTTTGATAAAATTGTATTTTTAGTGAGGTATATATTTATACATGTATGACTTGTACATGTACGACTGGGTAGATGTATAACTTGTACATGTATGACTGGGTAGACAATTGTAGTTGTTTAAGCTCATTAAAAAATTAATTATTGTTATGTATTTTTTTTCATTAAAATTGTTGATACAGTCTTTATTTTTCGTAGAAATATATCACTCTGCGCTCTTATTTGTACATTGAATACGTTTGAGACCTTTGTAACCAAACTGAAGCTTGAGCATTTGTTAAGAAGTCCTGTTAGATATATATATAATATATATATATATATATATATAAATATATATAAATATATATATATATATATATATATATATATATATATATATATATATATATATATATATATATCTATATATATATATATATATATATATATATATATATATATATATATATATTATATGGTGGCTGCCTAAAGGTTAGAAGGTCCCAGTTTAAACCATTTTGGAGAGCATTCTCATCATCTTCATCAATATCAGTTACGGTTGTACCCAGATATTAAACCTGATAGTATTCAATTAGACATCAGTGGATGTTATAAAGCTAAACTGTATAATTTTGTACATCAGGGGGTCATAATCTACGTGAGCTGGACCCGCAGTGGTTCCGTCAGAGGATTGCCATGGTGAGCCAGGAACCCACACTGTTTGCCTGCTCCATCAGGGACAACATTGCATACGGCAGGCAGGCCACCATGGAAGAGGTAGATAGGGAATTGGTATTAAATGTAACGAAAATGTTAAGTAACATCAATTAGGATCTTGCAACACATGTTATTCTTTATATAGAATAATTCCTTGCTCCAGTCTTTCAAGTGAATGTTGTAAGGTCATGTAAATAAAATGATAAAAAAAGTGTAATTACTTCATTGATATGCATTTTAATATTTTTCTTCAGTCAACATTTTGGTCAAAGATATTTATCTGGGTAATTAACATAAAGAATATATTTTGCATTTGTTATTCAGTCTACTAGACACTCGGCTTATGTAATTGTATGCATTTTTAGTAAACTTATCTATCAAAATGAACTAAACAGAACACATAATTCCAGGTGATGGAAGCCGCAAAGGAAGCTAATGCTCATGAATTTGTCAGTGGGTTTGAGGATGGTTATGACACGCTGGTGGGGGAGCGAGGCGTCCGTCTGTCTGGCGGCCAGAAACAGCGAATAGCGATTGCCAGAGCTCTCATCATGGATCCTGTTATTCTCCTGTTAGATGAGGTACCAGCTGGTATACTGTTGAACTTTTGTTAAACCTATGTTCATTAGTTGTCTAGTTCTTGGACCTTGAATAAACCGTCAGCATTAAAGGTCTAGTAAATATTATAAACATTGAGGAGAATATACAAATATGTGTGGTATTGAGTCTTATCAATTATTTATGTTGCAACAATCATAAGTATTATGCAAGAATAGTTTTAAAAGAATTATATATTTTGCAACACCATTATCAGCACTCAATTTCAAGCCCCAGGTATTCCCACTGTCCGCTTCCTGTGGACTGATCCCTTGTTAAGTTCTTATCAATAATAATGCTTTCTGGCAATTCCTTTGTTGTCAGGCTACAAGTGTACTGAATTTCTTGCATGATGTGTCTTGTCAGACTACAAATGCACTGATTTCCTTGCATGATGTATATGTTATGTCAGGCTACAAGTGCGCTGAATTCCTTGCATGATGTATATGTTATGTCAGGCTACAAGTGCACTGAAGTCCTTGCATGATGTACAATGTATGTGTGTTGTTAAGCTACAAGTGCACTGAAGTCCTTGCATGAAGTATGAGTGTTGCCATGCTACAAGTGCACTGAATTCCTTGCATGATGTACAATGAATGTGTGTTGTCAAGATACAAGTACACTGAATTCCTTGCATCATGTATATGTGTTGTCAGGCTACAAGTGTACTGAATTTCTTGCATGATGAATGTGTCTTGTCAGGCTACAAGTGCACTGAATTCCTTGCATGATGTACGAGTCTTGTCAGGCTACAAGTGCACTGAATTCCTTGCATGATGTATATGTTATGTCAGGCTACAAGTGCACTGAATTCCTTGCATGATGTATATGTCTTGTCTGGCTACAAGTGTACTGAATTCCTTCCATGATGTATGTTTGTTGCCAGGCTACAAGTGCACTGAATTCCTTGCATGATGTATATGTGTTGTCAAGCTACAAGTGTACTGAATTTCTTGCATGATAAATGTGTCTTGTCAGGCTACAAGTGCACTGAATTCCTTGCATGATGTACGAGTCTTGTCAGGCTACAAGTGCACTGAATTCTTTGCATGGGGTATATGTTATGTCAGGCTACAAGTGCACTGAATTCCTTGCATGATGTATGTGTTTTGTCTGGCTACAAGTGTACTGATGTATGTGTGTAGTCAGGCTACAAGTGCGCTGAACTCCTTGCATGATATATGTGTGTTGTCAGGCTACAAGTGTACTGAATTCCTTGCATGATATTTGTGTCTTGTCATGCTACAAGTGCACTGAATTCCTTGCATGATGTATGTGTATTGTCAGGCTACATGTGTACTGAATTCCTTGCATGATGTATGTGTGTTGTCAGGCAACAAGTGTACTGAATTCCTTGCATGATGTTTGTGACTTGTCAGGCTACAAGTGCACTGAATTCCTGCATGATGTGTGTGTGTTGTCAGGCTACAAGTGTACTGAATTCCTTGCATGATATGTTATGTCAGGCTACAAGTGCACTGACTTCCTTGCATGATGTATATGTTATGTCAGGCTACAAGTGCACTGACTCCTTGCATGATGTATGTGTGTTGTCAGGCTACAAGTGCACTGAATTCCTTGCATGATGTATGTGTCTTGTCAGGCTACAAGTGCGCTGAATACCTTGCATGATGTATGTGTCTTGTCAGGCTGCAAGTGCGCTGAACTCCTTGCATGATGTATGTGTCTTGTCAGGCTACAAGTGCGCTGAATTCCTTCCATGATGTATGTGTGTTGTCAGACTACAAATGCACTGAATTCCTTGCATGATGTATTTGTCTTGTCAGGCTACAAGTGCGCTGAACTCCTTGCATGATGTATGTGTCTTGTCAGGCTACAAGTGCACTGAATTCCTTGCATGATGTATGTGTATTGTTAGGCTACAAGTGCGCTGAATTCCTTGCATGATGTATGTGTGTTGTCAGACTACAAGTGCACTGAATTCCTTGCATGATGTATGTGTGTTGTCAGGCTACAAGTGTACTGAATTCCTTGCATGATGTATGTGTATTGTCAGGCTACAAGTGAAGTCAATTCCTTGCATGATGTATGTGTCTTGTCAGGCTACAAGTGCACTGAATTCCTTGCATGATGTATGTGTCTTGTCAGGCTACAAGTGTGCTGAACTCCTTGCATGATGTATGTGTCTTGTCAGGCTACAAGTGTACTGAATTCCTTGCATGATGTATGTGTCTTGTCAGGCTACAAGTGCACTGAATTCCTTGCATGATGTATATGTGTTGTCAGGCTACAAGTGAAGTAAATTCCTTGCATGATGTATGTGTGTTGTCAGGCTACAAGTGCGCTGAACTCCTTGCATGATGTATGTGTCTTGTCAGGCTACAAGTGCACTGAATTCCTTGCATGATGTATGTGTGTTGTCAGGCTACAAGTGCACTGAATTCCTTGCATGATGTATGTGTCTTGTCAGGCTACAAGTGTACTGAATTCCTTCCATGATGTATGTGTGTTGTCAGGCTACAAGTGCACTGAATTCCTTGCATGATGTATGTGTCTTGTCAGGCTACAAGTGCGCTGAACTCCTTGCATGATGTATGTGTCTTGTCAGGCTACAAGTGCACTGAATTCCTTGCATGATGTATGTGTATTGTCAGGCTACAAGTGTGCTGAATTCCTTGCATGATGTATGTGTGTTGTCAGACTACAAGTGTACTGAATTCCTTGCATGATGTATGTGTGTTGTAAGGCTACAAGTGTACTGAATTCCTTGCATGATGTATGTGTATTGTCAGGCTACAAGTGAAGTCAATTCCTTGCATGATGTATGTGTCTTGTCAGGCTACAAGTGCACTGAATTCCTTGCATGATGTATGTGTCTTGTCAGGCTACAAGTGTGCTGAACTCCTTGCATGATGTATGTGTCTTGTCAGGCTACAAGTGTACTGAATTCCTTGCATGATGTATGTGTCTTGTCAGGCTACAAGTGCACTGAATTCCTTGCATGATGTATATGTGTTGTCAGGCTACAAGTGAAGTAAATTCCTTGCATGATGTATGTGTGTTGTCAGGCTACAAGTGCGCTGAACTCCTTGCATGATGTATGTGTCTTGTCAGGCTACAAGTGCACTGAATTCCTTGCATGATGTATGTGTGTTGTCAGGCTACAAGTGCACTGAATTCCTTGCATGATGTATGTGTCTTGTCAGGCTACAAGTGAAGTCAATTCCTTGCATGATGTATTTGTGTTGCCAGGCTACAAGTGCACTTGATGCAGAATCTGAACACCAGGTCCAGGAGGCGGTGGACCGAGCCATGAAGAAGCGGACTGTGGTCGTTATAGCACACAGGCTGTCTACAGTTCGCAAGGCTGGAAAGGTATGCCCATGCTTGTGTGTCGGACGATTTGATGTAAATTGATTTTAGTTGATTGACTACTGAAATGTCAACATTAAATTGGTCACCTCAGTCCTCAGTTGCCATTTTAATCCTCTACATATAGATCGTGAACACAAAGAGCCAAGGAGAAAAAGCGTTTGTGATTTGTTGCTATGATTTTTATGCCCCAACAAAACAGGAGCCATAATCATCACGTTTGTGTGGCGTCCATTTTAGAAATCATGTAAAGCATTTATCTTTAGATAGCTCGAACTGTTTTTTGGTTTATTGGGTAATTGTTATAAAAATATATAAAAAACTATCAAGAAACATTCTGCATATTCAACCTTGTAGAAAAAAGTTTGAATATATATGTAAATTTGAAACCATTTGCAGGTTGTGGTTATTGACAAGGGAGAGATAGCAGAGCAAGGTACCCATGATGAGTTGCTGGCCAGGGACGGGGTCTACAAGAAACTTGTACATCGACAGATGATGGCAGGGTTCAGTGCGGATACCAATGCTGTGAAAGTTGACACCAGTATAGAGCCCAGTGCCAGTAGCAATGCTGTTGAAGCTCACGTTATAAATGATTTAGACTGAATGGTTTGGTTAAAGTGACTGAATTTCAAAGGTTCGTGTGAATTAATTGAAAGGGTGAATTGATTCATATATTGCAAGCAAGAAACATTTTAAATTGTGTATTTGATCATGATCAATATGACGTGCATGTTTAATTGTGTACATGCTCATGGTGAAAATGATGAACATTTTAATTGTATACATGATTATGATGAAAATGATGTACATGTTTAATTGTGTACACGATCATGATGAATATGATGTACATTTTAATATGTGTGCATGCTCATGATGAAAATGATGTATATGTTGTTGTTTTTACAAAAGAGAAGATAAATACAATGTACCTACAACAGTTAAGTCCAGTTAGTCTTAACAGTGATTAAGGCCAGTTAGTCTAAACAATGATTTATGGTCAGGTAGTCTTAAAGTAACATGAATACTCAATTTCAACAAATATGTTACAATATTAAGTAAAATAAAGTTAACCCATAAAAAATCAGTGTTCCTTATAGCAAATGCAAAAATTTCAATGCTAGATGTGGTATGGTAACACAGATTAAACAACATACAAAATGCTCATTATATTTTTTTGG
The DNA here is from genome assembly GCF_020536995.1 of Dreissena polymorpha. Taxonomy (NCBI): domain Eukaryota; kingdom Metazoa; phylum Mollusca; class Bivalvia; order Myida; family Dreissenidae; genus Dreissena; species Dreissena polymorpha. Next base: position 98,295,984 of record NC_068355.1, on the reverse strand, counting down.
AAGGGGAGGGGGAGCGCAATATAATTTCATGCAACAATATCTATTCATACAACAACCGAACACTTAACTTGGTACATGAACATGTATTAAATATATTGTCCCATAAAGAAGAAAAAAAGAGCATTTTGTATCGTGTTAAATCTATGTTACAAGACTGCATCTAGCGTTGAAATTTGGCTATTGCTGTAAGGAACATTGTTTTTTTATGTGTAACTTTATTTTTCGAAATATTGTAAGAAATATTCTTTGATTGTGAGTGTGTATGGGCTTTTAACAGTGATTAAGGCCATGTAGTCAGTTGATTGTGAGTGTGTATGGGCTTTTAACAGTGATTAAGGCCATGTAGTCAGTTGATTGTGAGTGTGTATGGGCTTTTAACAGTGATTAAGGCTATGTTGTCAGTTGCTGATCAGTAACTGTATATTTAACCCATTAATGCCTAGGTTTGGAAAAAAGGCCTTTGCAAACAGCGTTGACCCAGATGAGATGCCACATGATGCGGCGTCTCATATGGGTCTGCGCTGTTTGCTTAAAGGAATTACTGTAAGAAATATTCTAAATATATAGAAATAAATATACTAGACATCCCTAATGTTGGAAATAAATTGATCCAATTTAAAAGGATGGGAGAGTCTACTAGGCATAAATGGGTTAAGTAACATGAACACATTTACTATTTCTTTTATATATTTGTTGAACATGCCTTTCATGTGTGCATATTTCAAAATCACGCATACAGGTATATTTTCATGGTAATTATTTATTTTCTTAAACCCTCAGTAAATTCTAAGGCAGCACGTGCAAATCTGAAATAACCATCAATGCATTTGATTAAATTGTTGTTTGTATTTCGTTTATTTTTGGTAAGCTATTTTGTGCAAATGCTAAAATCACATGTTGTTTTCATTATGTATTTTGTAAATCGCCTTTCTTTACATTGAGAACCAACCACAAACATACGTTGATGTTAGTTTTTGCTTCAGTTTCCTACTACATGCCAAGTGTTTAACTATCGTTTAACTGTTTAGCTTTCTGATGCAGTCCTAATGCTGTTAATAGACAAAAATCAAAAATCCATTACAATGATCTCAAACCAAATAAATTAAGTTTATGTGTTTTAATAGAAAGCTTCACTTGGATATCAGTTAACTCTTTCACTGCTGGAACCGAATTTTGAAGGTCTTTGCAAACAGTTTGAATCCAGATGAGACGCCACAGAACATGGCGTCTCATCAGGATCCAAACTGTTTGCTATTCTGTATTTTTTGAAAAAAAATCGAAGAAAATGCTTATTTTAGAAATTCTGCAGACGACAAATTTCCCTGCATGCAAAGGGTTAATTGATTTTTCTTTTCATTTGAAAAGATAGCGTTACTAGATAGAAACTATTTCAAGAAAGACAAGAACTGTCATGCCTTATGATACGATTTACCGGTAGTTGTATAGTTATACTAAATACGGCTAAATTGGATTTTCATTTAGAATGGACTTCCTATAAGAGATAAATACCACACAATCGGAAAGTGTCATTCCTTATAAGACTTTGAGGACTTCAAAGGCTAATCTGGGAGGACACTTGATGCACATGCAGAACGTGGCGTCTCATTAGGATCCAAAATGTTTGCTATTCTGATAGTATTCTTTAACAAAAATTGAAGAAAATGCTAATTTTAGAAATTCAGCAGACAACATTTTAGCAGACGATTAATATCCCAGCATGCAAAGGATTAAGCCCGGTTTTCCCAGAGCATGGATCTATATAGCCCTTCATCCGTAGCTCAGTCCAACACTCCTGTACAAGATCTATATAGCCCTTCATCCGTAGCTCAGTCCAACACTCCTGTACAAGATCTATATAGCCCTTCATCCGTAGCTCAGGCCAACACTCCTGTACAAGATCTATATAGCCCTTCATCCGTAGCTCAGTCCAACACTCCTGTACAAGATCTATATAGCCCTTCATCCGTAGCTCAGTCCAACACGCCCGTACAAGATCGTAGGACCAGAAAGCGTTTTATGTTAACTGCTGGTATATGTTTGTTTATATTTACCATTCGTTAATATTAATAGTTACAGGGTTAGTTACTGACCCGATACGGGATATACGGTTCTGTGGAAAACGATTTTATCACGCCAACTACTTTCCATCTCATCTCATCAAATTAACAAATTTGAATGTTTCTACTGCCCCATATAGTTTCTACTGCCCCATATAGTCTACTGACACCATATAGAATATCGGGGGTCACAGGTGATGCAAACAGCCAATGCGAGAAGAGTATGTTATGGCGCGATATGTAGTCATATCAATACTTCTCGGCTTTTCATGAATGAGTATTATCAGACTACGGTATATTGACCCTGTTGTAACAATTAGGGGAAATGAAAATGTGAACACCTGAAATAAGTTATGCTTTATCAATAAATATCGTTATCGTAAGTATTTTTACAAACTTTGTGTTCTGATAATCTTTAAGTGACGATCTGAATTTGCATAATACGTTGGGTTATTAAGTGAATATTATAATGTAGACATGTTTTTTTTTTAAAGAGATATCCACGCATACATATGTGTTTTTGTGATAAGAAAAAGAAGATATTCATATTATTTGATTTTATACTATTCTGTGATATTGAAATTATGTTTATGTCACTTTTCATGCGTTCATTAATTATTGTAAGTATGATAAACATGTTTTCGTTGTTCTTGCTTCTACATTTGTTCTAAATGAGTGTTATTAAAAATACGCACTTAAGCTCGATTGGTCTTTGTCAGCTCGGGTTCCACTTAAATGTACCCCAGGTACACGTATGCATACTCAAATGTACCGCGGTACGGAAAATATACTTACATGTACCCGGCCAATTTGTACTGTACCCGAGTTTTATTCCCGCAAAAATTCCGCGGTCGTAAAACGCGCTGCGGTATACGAAACAAAATTCTCTTTGAACAAAACCTGCCTCGACATTCTTTTTTGAGTTTGATATTCGATAATATAGAGGGCATTTTACAAAATATGTACATAAATATGAACACAATTAATTTGAAAAAAAATAGCCGACGACATATGTATTGTTATAAATCCCGGAAACGTTTCAGTATATTTTCCGTTACAGGGGTACATTTTAGTACATATGAATACGTAAGAGTACCCGGGAAACATTTTAGTAGTATCCGAGCCGACAATGAGCAATCGAGTCCCACTTAAATTGAAATAACTTTATTAAGTGGAGGGAAAGTCAATTTCATATAGTTTAAATACTTATTAAATTAGCACGATTGAATTAGAAGTACTTAATACTTTGAACGATCTCGAGTCCGATTCCTGTGCCTTCAAACAATAATTGGTACCTTTTGGGGGAGATTTCTACAAAACGATACAACTATGGGGATTGAGCCCGTTACCTCCCGGTCGCTGGGCGGACACCATATTCTGTACACAACTGCCACCTTATTTCAAATACGCCAGGAAAGTTCAATTGATCATTCCGAATAAAACCAAGTTTCTGAAGGAGATTTCGCAAGTTATTTTAACCGGGAACTATGTTCATGATTTATATTGCAAACAACTGTTTTGGCAATTAACGAGTCCGTTTCTATTAGTGCTCACCTTTATCTTGCTTTGAGATAATTCAATAAAGATCGCGAGCTAAGGCAGATGCTCACCAACAGGATTCTTGGAATAGGTGGGGTATTTTGCAATCGAACAATTAAAGGGATCTTTTCACGGTTTGGTAAATTGACAAAAATGAAAAAAGTTGTTTCAGATTCGCAAATTTTCGGTTTAGTTATGATATTTGTGAGGAAACAGTATTACTTACATTTGCCATGGTCTAATATAGCCATTATATGCATCTTTTGACGATTTAATAACCTAAAAATGATAAAGCGTTGCAACGCGAAACGATTGAATAATTTAAAGAGTTCTGTTGTTGTCGTTTAAATTTGTGAAACTACGAAGATTGCTAAATATAACATATAAAATACACATCTTGTGTATGCTTGGCAGGATAGCTCAGTTGGCTAATGCGGTTTTCTTCAAAATTCCGGGAGTCACTGGTTCGAGCCCTGCTACGGGCTACTTTTTTTTTCATTTTTTTAAATTTTAGTTTTGATTTTTTTACTGGAGCTTTTAAAATTTAATGTTTACATTTATCAATATAAAACATTTAATGACAAACTTCAAAACATGCCAAAATCTGTGAAAAGGCCCCTATAGTGAATTGCAGTCGAATTCCGAAAACCGGTATTTTATTATCGGATGGTAATGTAAAACTTTCTTGAGTAAAACACGACTGAACAATATTTTTCTTACAGAAAAGACTATATATTCATTTAAACATAAGTTCGGTCATATCGATTTGTGTAAAGGCACATTTGAAAGAATAGAGAGACGAGGGGGCAATGTGGGAATCCTGCGTGTACGTCTATCCATTATATATCGCTTTTACTCCATGTCTTCGTTGTGCTTGAGTTTTTTTATGTAAAACTGACAATGTTTCTCGAATATGACACTGTGTAACCGTCAAAGTCATGATCACCATTCAAAGTAACAATTTAAATACAGCTGAATACATTTGAGTCGTGTTCTGAGAAAACTGGGCTTAATGCATATGCGTAAAGTGTCGTCCCCGATTATCCTGTGCAGTCCCTCAGGCTAATCAGGAACGACACTTTCCGCTTTTATGGTATTTTTAGTTTCAAGGAAGTCCCTCCTTACTGAAAATCAAGTTTAGGCGGAAAGTGCCGTCCCCGATTAGCCTGTGCGGACTGCACAGGCTAATCTGGGACGACACTTTACGCACATGCATTATGCCCAGTTTTCTCAGAACGCGACCATTACTTCGAAACATGGTCAAGTATGTCGGATTGTTATGTATTTGAAGATATTATTCCAATTAACCTAATATGCGTTCTCATATGACCTATGGTTTGCATAAACGAATTTAAATGTACGTGTCACATCGTAAAACAAATAAATACATAACTTGATTTCTAGCGAATTCGCGAATTTTAAATCCGAGGTTTATCCAAACTATGCACAAATAAATCAACATTATGGACTGTAATATATTATGAACAATATAATTATTGTGAAAACGATAGTGTTCTTATTACATAGCAAAATTTCATTAGAATTCTATATTTGTATCATATATTGCGCAATTGATTAGTATGTGGTTTGTTATAACGTTTGCCAAGGTACGCAGTTCAGTATATTTTTAAGTATCCATTGATGAAGAGAAAAAACAAAAAAACTGAAATACTTTGGCATATAATGATAAGTTGAAATCTCCATGCAGAGTTGCCGTTTCTTCCTCTCACATATGGCATGCAACCGTCGTGCAAAATTGAATTATTTGTTGTTAGAGCAGGATCTGTACTTGTCGGGAATTGACAGGAAGTAGCATCGGCAAAAGTAAGCCTCACCGCTCCTGAATTGCAGCGCGTTAATGTATGAGTTGAGTTCTGAGCAAACTTGGCATAATGCATGTGCGTAAAGTGTCGTCCCAGATTAGCCTGTGCAGTCCGCTTGAATGACACTTGTCGTTTAAATGAAGTCTCTTCTTAGCAAAAATGCAATTTAGGCGGAAAGTGTCGTCCCTGTTTAGCCTGTGCGGACTGCACAGGCTAATCTGGGAAGACACTTTACGCACATGCATTATGCCCAGTTTTCTTAGAACGCGACTCATATGAGTTTACTGGCTCATGTCCGGCAGGTCTCACAAAGGCGATGATTGTTGCGAAAAGTATTACAGGGGCGACCATTTCCGATTTTATAGAAATTTTTGTTTAAATGAGGCCTGTTCTAAACGAAAATCAGTTAGAGTGCACATGCTAATCCCGGACGATACGTTACGTTCATGCATTAAACCCGGTATTCCTAGAGACCGACTCTTGAAACACTCCATAATCTCGTTTACATTTCTAAACATTTTGGCATGTATATCTATAATATCTTTCTAACATGTGTGTGTTTATGTATCTAGTTATCATTCATGTGCGCTTATTTGCAAGAAAATGAGTATGCAAGATAAAGCTTTATTTGTGTCAAGAGCAGGCACGACAATGATACCGCGCTCTTTGATATGAGATATGTGACTCTTCCCAGTTGAAATGAGATATACGTACACACATTGCGTTATTCGGTAATGAGGTGCACGGAGGTAAGTTTTTTTGTTTATATAAGTCGCGTTTTGAGAAAATTGGGCATACTGCATGTGCGTAAAGTGTCGTCCCAGATTAGCCTGTGCAGTCCGCACAGGCTAATCAGGGACGACACTTTCCGCTATTATGACATTTTTCGTTTAACCCATTTATGCCAAGTGGACTCTCCCATCCTTCTAAATTGGATCAATTTATGTCGAAGTTAGGGATGTATAGTATATTAATTTCTATATTTATAATATTTCTTACAGAAATTCCTTAAAGCAAACAGCGCAGACCCTGATGAGACGCCGCATCGTTTGCCAAGGCCTTTTTTCTAGACGCTAGGCATAAATGGGTTAAATGAAGTCTCTTCTTAGCAAAAATCCAATTTAGGCGGAAAGTGTCATCCCTGACAAGCCTGTGCGGACTGGCCTCTGGAACGACACTACGCGCATGCATTATGCCCAGTTATCTCAGAACACGACTCATATTATCAGCTAAGCTTACAACAGTTTTGTATTCACGGTAATAACACTTTTCAGAAACCGTGTTTTCATTTTCGCTCACATGCATGTATATGGATCATACCTGTCTGCTGTTTAACCCATTTATGCCTAGTGGACTCCCCCATTCTTCTCATTGGATCAATTTATTTCCAAAATTTAATAGGGATGTCTAGGATATTTATTTCTATATTTAGAACATTTCTTTTATTTCTGTATTAAGAATATTTCTTACAGAAATTCCTTCAAGCAAACAGCGCAGACCCAGATGAGACTCATCAGGGTCTGCGCTGTTTGCCTTTTTCTAGACGCTAGGCATAAATGGGTTAATCATTACTTTGCCCTTCATCACCTTATTGTTGGGGCTTTATACCTTTCATAACACAACAACTGAAGCAGCTATGATTTATATATGATCGTCGCTATTTCTGTGCAAATCCTTCATCGGTTTGTTAAAAAATCTCAGACTTAAAAAAATTCCGTACATAGATACAATATAATTTTTTCAGTGAAAAATATGTTTGCGTGCATCATGCAAATGATTTATGAACAGGTGGTCTTAATTTCCTTCGGCTGGAATTTACCCATTTTTAACATCAGATGTACACATACTTTTGTAGCTAGTAAATAACAATTAAGTGCTGGTGAAATGTGTCAATATCATGGGCATCACTATATCATTGTATCCAGGGTCATAATAACTATTATCGTTATCAAATTATTTTTTGTTCAGTTATGCATTTGCTAGTTTTTCAGTACATGTGAAGTTTTAGTTGAAAAACTGACATATTTTGTATAAATTACGGTTTGGCAAACGATTTCAGAGAAATCAGTAAGTGTTACACCTATAAAACATGATAACATGCGCATGATATCTACACTAGAGTTGCAGTATCAATCGTATCAATTACACGTTTCAATTATATCGTAGAAAAGTTTGCTTACATTTTCTGAAATATTTTTATTTGATTATTACAAAAGCAATACTTCTTGGCAAAATAATTGTTCACGGTTGTGCGTTTTCTGTAGTGTAGTAAATGCTAGTCAATATACTATTTTAGCAACCACACATGCTTCTGTGCAACGTACAAATGATGTATAAAAAAGTATAATGTGTAACATTAGTCAAATATTTTTGTTGAACCTAATGAAAGATACAAATGCCCAAACTTCATTTACAATAAAAAACATAATTGTTATAAAACTAATGACATATGCGCAATTGGTCAATCATAATGGTGCATTTTATTAATGTTCTGTATAATCTACGTGGCGGTTCTCCGCTAGCTGAGTGTCAATCACACTCGAACATTTGACTAGCAGGGGAGATGCTTGGTCGTTGACTAGCAGGGGAGATGCTTGGTCGTTGACTAGCAGGGGAGATGCTTGGTCGTTGACTAGCAGGGGAGATGCTTGGTCGTTGACTAGCAGGGGAGATGCTTGGTCGTTGACTAGCAGGGGAGATGCTTGGTCGTTGACTTGCAGGGGAGATGCGTGGTCGTTGACTAGCAGGGGAGATGCTTGGTCGTTGACTAGCAGGGGAGATGTGTGGTCGTTGACTAGCAGGGGAGATGCGTGGTCGTTGACTAGCAGGGGAGATGCTTGGTCGTTGACTAGCAGGGGAGATGCGTGGTCGTTGACTAGCAGGGGAGATGCGTGGTCGTTGACTAGCAGGGGAGATGCTTGGTCGTTGACTAGCAGGGGAGATGCTTGGTCGTTGACTAGCAGGGGAGATGCGTGGTCGTTGACTAGCAGGGGAGATGCGTGGTCGTTGACTAGCAGGGGAGATGCTTGGTTGTTGACTAGCAGGGGAGATGCGTGGTCGTTGACTAGCAGGGGAGATGCTTGGTCGTTGCTTGATGATGTTTGCCGAGATGAACGTTTCGGCCCGCGGGCTCGCATTGGCGTATGTATCCAACGTGTTCTGTTCAATTTGTTTAACAACAGACCACACATTGCTATTGTTGACAGAGCTGTTTCTTGTAGTTGATTCTTCAAGACGGGGTATTCATATGAATTAAATTTTGCAGTAGGTGCAGACATTGTTGGTTTTTGCTGAAATATGGTTTATAGCGCATGGCTTCGGCTTGCGACAATACTGATGCATGTAAAACAATTATTCGCACTCCAGCTTATTTACTCTTATATTACTATTCTTTCGTATGTGTCGTATGACTTCTACAGTATTGTTCATAAGGAAAAGCAGACGTCATCAAATAGGGTTCTGCTGTTGCTGCAATGTTTTTTTCCTGTTGTTTGTTATTGTCTAGACATTTAGAGGAATGGTTAAAATTCAAGCTCCATCAAGAAATGCTCTTCTAGACCTTTAGGGGGTTGGTTAAAACTCAAGATTCACCAGGAAGTGCTCTTTTAGACGTTAAGAGAGGGATGGTTAAAACTCAAGACCCATCAGAAAGTGCTCTTCTAGACGTTTAGAGGAATGGTAAAAACTCAAGATCCATCAGGAAGTGCTTTTCTAGACGTTTAGAGGGATGGTTAAAACTCAAGACCCACCAGGAAGTGCTTTTCTAGACGTTTAGAGAGATGGTTAAAACTCAAGACCCATCAGGAAGTGCTCTTCTCGACGTTTAGGGGGATGGTTAAAACTCAAGACCATCAGGAAGTGCTCTTCTAGACGTTTAGAGGGATGGTTAAAACTCAAGACCCACCAGGAAGTGCTCTTCTAGACGTTTAGAGGGATGGTTAAAACTCAAGATCATCAGGGAATGCTCTTCTAGACGTTTAGAGGAATGGTTTTTAAAATTTAAGACCTATCAGGAAGTGCTCTTCTAGACGTTTAGAGGGATGCTTAAAACTCAAGCCTCACCAGGAAGTGCTTTTCTAGACGTTAAGAGGAATGGTTTAAACTCATGACCAATCAGGAAGTGCTCTTTAGACGTTTAGAGTGATGGTTAAATCTCAAGACCCATCAGGAAGTTCTCTTCTAGACCTTTAGAGGAATGGTTAAAACTCAAGACCCACCAGGAAGTTCTCTTCTAGACCTTTAGAGGGATGGTTAAAACTCAAGACCCATCAGGAAGTGCTCTTCTAGACCTTTAGTGGGGTGGTTAAAACTCAAAACCATCATGGAATGCTCTTCAAGACGTTTAGAGGAATGGTTAAAACTCATGACCCACCAGGAAGTGCTCTTTTAGACGTTAAGAGAGATGGTTAAAACTCAAGACCCATCAGGAAGTGCTCTTCAAGACGTTTAGGGGGGTGGTTAAAACTCAAAACCATCATGGAATGCTCTTCAAGACGTTTACAGGAATGGTTAAAACTCAAGACCCATCAGGTAGTGCTCTTCTAGACCTTTAGAGGGATGGTTAAAACTCAAGACCATCAGGGAATGCTCTTCTAGACGTTTAGAGGAATGGTTAAAACTCAAGACCCATCAGGGAATGCTCTTCTAGACCTTTAGAGGAATGCTTAAAACTCAAGACCCATCAGGTAGTGCCCTTCTAGAATTTTAGAGGGATGGTTAAAATTAACTCAAGACCCATCACGGAATGCTCTTCTAGACCTTTAGAGGGATGGTTAAAACTCAAGACCCATCCGGGAATGCGCTTTTCAGACATTAATTCACTACCGCTATAAGAGAGCAACTTATAAATAAACGAGCATACACAAAACAACCTACGTATATTCGGCGAGCGGGACAGAAGGTGGGTCTTATCAGGCATCGACAGTGGCAAGCTCACTAAGGTTTCGTATTAGGGTACTGGTTCTACCAGTGGCAAGCTCACTAAGGTTTCGTTTTAGAGTACTGGTTCTACTATTATCTTCAATGCGTTTAAGATGTTTGCTTTACATCTACTATCCTACTTACTTGAAATCGAAACCTGAAACGGTAATCAGTGTCAACAGAAGTGATTTTTTACTATCAATAGCACCAACTGTGTATTGGAAAAGTTGCATCTGTACATATGCTTGCCTCTGATTTATCTCTATGGTTCTTAGGCAGTGCGCGACTCGACGAGAAAATGCCTCGGTATTCATCTCCCATGACAAGAACTAAGTTTCAGACTCACATGTATTGTGAGCTTGTGGACGATCCTGACAAAGGGCGGAACTGCATACCATGCTGGGTGTTTTATTTTCCACGGCCTTGTGTTATATTTCTCATTTTCTCTTCACTTCGAATTGTATAGAAGGTGCAGAAACCGCTTGCGATGCACCTTCTTAGTTGATCGTCCGGGACAGCGTGAATCTGATTTCATAGGTGGAGAATGTTTACTTGCGATGGACAGGATTCGTGTATAGACTTAATGCAAATGCGTTGTACACAAACGATTGAAAACACGCGATGAACGATTAGTTGCGAACTACGGAACAGTATACGTTTATTTCAATGTTCTAGTTTAGGAAACCCATCTATTAAAACAGGACAAACAAAGCTCGACGTTAAAAATTCTCTCAATACAACATCACATATCAATCGTTATTTTTGGAAGAACCTGCTTTGATGTACCATGTGGGCCAGCGTTATTTGTACATGGGTATAAATGTTTTCCTGCCAACGTCTAGCGCTATCCGGGATCAGTCTATTTGGGGAGTGAACAATTGTTAAATTTAATTTGCTTCCCAATAGCCAATAGTATTCGCTAAAGTGTAGAATATCTTTCAACGTGTTCACTTTTCTACGAAACTGATATGTCTCTCGCGTAGTGAGAAACACGATAAAGTTATACATGTGGTCTACTGCCTAAAATCTGAATTCCTCAATCTGTTCTCTTTTGTGTTAGTTATTGCAATCGAAAGATAGCATACATTATGACAAAAAGTTGAACCTCACGATTGCTTCGAATGTTATATGTTTATTTTATTTGAACAGATTAACTTAACAGACATGCAAGTACATGAGAATACAAAACAAACGATGCCCATAAAAGGCATTGTGGATGAGAAGAATAGAATGTGGATTGGCTTGTTTATAGTGACTGTTCTAGAATTGATATCATCACTACCTGCAATGATATGGCCATGTAAATATACATATTTTCTTACATTGGATGGTCCTCTTTACTGCAATAATTTGTTTTAACAAAACAGAAAAAGGAAATCTGATATATTATTATGATTGATTCATTATTGTTGTTGATGTTTTTTCATCATCAAAACATTTAGCAAACTTTATGTTTGAACAATGTTGTTTCTTCTTTTTTTCAGGTGGAAGTAGTACTGAATGGAATATTGACACGTTTTATGATATTATCAACGGTGTACCTATTAAAGCATTGCTTATACTTATTCTAGCTTTGATAATTGGTATATTAACGGGTAAAATTGGACAAAAGAATGTAAACACTTTTGGTGCCGTTACATTAGGATTTATAGCGCTCGTCATATTGTATGAATTTGTTAAAATATTTGCCGCCATTACTGATGGAAACTTCGACACATTGACAACGTTCTGCAAAATGTCAATAATCGCGTCTCCAATATGTGGTCTTCTGCAACTAAGTATGCTGCTCGGCATATTAGGCGATGCTCGTTTGAAAAGGGTAAAGAGTTTTATTTCACTTTAGTTAAGCGAAAAATTTGTTAAGGTTTGTACTTAATAGTTTATGCATGTAATAAATTTGATCCGGGAATATGTTTTGTGCAATCGTTTGTGTAATTAGTAAAGTGACTCAACAATAATGCTTTTTTTACTTCGGGAAAGTTTTATCGAGAAAGGATATAATTACTTAACAATACATATCTTGTATATCGCTAGGCCTACCTACTAGTACTCATGCGTTTTAATGAATACACATGCAGATTAGTAAACTCCTCTAAGCGTGCACCAATTAGCTCTGTATTTTATTTAAACAAGATGACACAATGCTTTATCAAACACACATTTATTGTTGTTATATTGCATATGAAACACTCATGTGTATGATTCAGCAGCTGGAGTTTCACTTCTTTATATTATAGTACATATTGCAGGATGACCAAAATGTTGTCACCCCAAAAGCATACGAGTTTCTCATGCAGTTTAATAAGCCGGTGGGTATGTTCTTTTTACGAAGATAAAACATTACCCGCATCAGCCATTTTGTTTATCACCTTTATACCGAAATACCGAAAACTCTATGAAATTATTTGCATTTGCTGAATACAACTAACTAAATTATATTAAGAAAATAAACTTTCCAACAATGCGTACCATGCACTATTTTATATAAATGATTTAACTATTGATCTTATAACGCAAATAATACCAAAAGTGCACTAATAATCGAACACATCGTCAAACATGTTGTAGTGGATATTAAACTATGAGATATAACAAATGGTGTCAATGATTTCCTTTGTAAACAAGGCTGATTGTATCATTTTATAGGAAATACCCAAGATGTTACTTGGGTGGACCTTTCTATGTGTGTCCAGTATGGCTCAGGTAATGGCTACAATCTATTTTGGACAGGCAGTTGATTCAGCACTTGATAAGAAAGGTGAGATACTAACACCACTCAATTTGTCATTAAATATAAGCTTTTAAAAACTTTTTTATAATGAAAACCACCACCAGGACATATTAATTTCGCTTGAAATGAGCTATGCAGTGCGTGTAAAATATTAATTTTTCATGGATTATTTATATTGATAGCAAGTATCCTCGTGCTAATAAAATTTAAGTGGTCACATAGATAAAGAAAATCACACGATAATTACCAATATGTCATGTACATGTTTCTCCATTTCTAGGCGATATACGGCCTAACCTGGGATGCATGGGTACTGCAGGCCTGGTCGGCTATCTGTGTACCATGTGTCGTTGCTGGTTGCTCAACCGTGCAGATCTACAGACAGTTGAGGGGATTCGCAAGCAAATGTTGAATAGGATTAAGAATAATGAACAGGCCGTCTTTGAAAAATTCAAGTAAATATTAAAACAATAACAAATGCAACAACTTCAAGGCTCATTAAATCGATTAATATTTTTGTCACCCAAACTATACAACTATGAAAATAAGCGTTAGTTTTTCGACTAATCATCTATTTCATTTAGTGAAACGTGTCGACTCGTCTATGAAATAGCGGATTGATCATGCTATTAAACACAAATGCTTGCGTTTAATATGTATTATGTGTAATTTTGTTTATTATTGATCAAACGGGTAAATTAATTGGAAACTTTGGACAATTCAGTGAGTGGTCGAATGTTATTATCCTCTGAGTCTTGTTAAATATGTATGCTCATATTATGTTCATACTAATTACAATCGAAATGAATATATGGTACTATTTTTGATGACTTGGTGTTAACTGCATGATTTTCAGAATAGACCAGTTATTGCGCATACTGACTTTCGACACCCAAGCATTGCCGAACATAGTACGTACATGTCAGAAAATAGACATTAATTATATAAAAAAAAAATTTATGTGAATTAATATAAAATTTGTCATAGGGTGGATGTATTCAATGTATAAAGTATAAATATTAAAATAACAATCATTGAGCTAAATATTCAATGCCTTAAATGTACGTGGGAAGTTGAAAAGATCCTGTGTAAATTTTAATACAACCAATATGGCTCTTCCATAGGCGACATGGTCGAAGTCGGTGCGGTACCTCTTGCAGATATTTGGATCCTTAGTTGGCTTGTTTATACTGAACGCGTCCCTTACAATTTGTGTGCTCGGTGTCATCCTTGTCATCAGCCTAACGTCCATTTTTTTCGGTATTATTCTTGTTCTTTTCAAATATCTAGCTTATGACCCGCGTTATGCGAAAGTGCATTTTATGCCATTTGTGGTCAACCTAGTTCCAGAAAAGCATGTGCATCAGTCTGGTCAAGGGCTACCCCTTTCGGCATATGAGTGCACGAACTCTTTCGTGACCTAACAGCGGACAGCTTATCACATTTCCAGGCTGCGTGAATGAACAAGCTGGTCTGGAACTAAGCTGGTCGTTTTCGATATAAGACCCATTTTCGCATGCAAGAGTCTACTGGTACTCTATTGTTACAAACAAGAATGCGTATACTGATTATCGCATGTAACTAAACAAACATAAATTATCCAACTCAATGCATTAAACATTTTTGTCTTCACACCCACTCAAAAATGTAAGTGAAAATTTTTGCAATTTTAACACGTGCATTTTTAGGTTACCATATTAACAAACTGCAAAATAAACCAAAAGACAGGCTTACATGCGTCGAAGATAACGCTCAGAATGCACGGGCCACACTTGAACATGATATGAAACAAGTCCGGAAGACAGAAACACGGCTATTAATACTTGGAGGTATAGCTGGTTAAAATGTTCTTACTTGTAACATTGTAATAAATAAATATAAACTATGAACATGACGAAGTTTAAAGGTACACTATGAACAAAACCAATGCATGCACTGATGTCTGTTCCACAAACGGATAATTTTGCAAGTACATGTACATGGTTTAGTTGGTAAATAAGTTAAGTGTTTTGCATTAGTATGGTGTATTAACATAGAAACACACTTTTTGTCGCGAAGTCGTTACTGAAGGGGTAGTAGGCTGGCTACTGACAGCAGCCACTGTGATCGTGCTCTATTATGGAGGAACGCTACTGAACAAGCACGCAGATGACCCCGAGAAAGGGATCTCGGCCGGAGAACTGACCGGTAGGTTGCGTTTGTCTCAAATGATATTTATGATCAACAAGATTCTTAGGGATCGAGTAGAGGTGTATCTAAATGAATCTATGCCAAACTGTGAAATTCTAATTTAACGAAACTCTGAACCGGATTACTTTTTTTATTTAGTTTAGTTTTCGTCAAAGACATTTATGCAAATACATTATAAACATCTAGATAAATAATTTCAGCCCAAATAAAGCTAAATTTATGATGCTATTAACATTGGAAAACATTAAGATGTGATTAATGTATACGCTACAATTAATCAACATTCTTGTAATGTCATAAAGATTAAGTATTACTTTTTCATTCTGGTCAATTATCACTGACATCAACAAGTCATTTCATAACAGTATAATATTATATGGAATGATATGTATATATATATAATTATAATGTCCTTTATATACTTTTACTTAAATTTTAGTTCCTTTCATTGCAGCAATAGTCTTGTTTCTTGTACAAATGGGTTTGGCAAGTGGCTATACGTTATGGTCTGACAGTGAGCCAAAACAGGTATGCAAGAGTATGTCGTTCATTTGATCATTTCAACAAGTTTTTTTCTTTTATATATTTTAATCGTCGGTTTTACTTCTTAAAATATGCAATTCGCCGGACAATTTTGAAAATACACATCTTGATAATCCTTCTAAAGTCTAAATCGATATACGCCATTAAAAAGATAATATTAGATTGTTCTTTTGTCATCTGCCTTATTTGTTTAACAAATATGCCCAAACCTTTAAAATTAAGCTAAACATGTAAAATTAAAAAGCGAAATATACCATAAACCTAATATACAAATCACAAGTACTTCATATATATGTTAATAAACTATATTATGTAATTGTGTCTGTTACAATTTATTACGGATACAACCATGTGTTTAAACATATAACACCTTTTCGTGTACACAGACACTTTATGGCGCATTGTCGCTACTTCATGTGATCCCGTATATTATTCGATAAGATCTTTTACATCAGTTAATTATATAAATGTCTAATAATGTTGACAGAAAATCATAGAAGCCAGAAAGAGAGTGATTGAACTTCATACATTTTTGGAAAATGGACGACCAGATTAAAGAGATACTTCAGTTCATAATTCAACTTTGTTATCGCTAGGTGAGACTGACTTGTAATGCTGGTTGACTTATTAGTACGTTTATTTATGTTTACTTTGTAAATAATACGCGCGTTGCAAATTCAGCGTTTATTGATGTGTCCATGTGGCGAAAGTGACGTCAGCACACAAACAAATATAATTAGTAAAGTTACAATAATATCTAGCTGCCAAATAGTGTTGTACCGACACTTTATTTTGTATTTCGTACGGTGCATCTCACCTGAACATTTTGGTGGTATATTTACAATATGCAAACTTGTTTTATCTGTAACTTTTTGCCGTCAATATTACTATTAACCAACACGATGCATACATAACACAGCAAACATGTAATTACGTGATGCTTTTTACCACATTGTATTCGTATCAATAAAACGGTTCAATTTGTTTGCACACCAAATCAATCATCAACAGGATATGTATTTTTGATGACTTTAATTTTCTGGAATTATCTTCACTTTAGTGTTCAGTTTCCAACAAATTCGGTAATTTATAATTCGCTCGATAAATGTTTCCGCAATGTGTATACATAATTATAAATGAGATTTATATGTTATGATTAATATAGACTTAATGAGGTTACATAATATTTGTTAGTGTCAATATGTAATAAATTGCATAATTGTGTACAATATTAAGGAACTGTAATAACAATATGAAGAGATGACTTTTTGTTTATTTCGATATTCGTTATTCGTAATACTAAGGATTTATATAGTTACATTGAGTTCGCTTTATATATCGTGATTACATGTAATGTAATATGTTACGTAAACTCAAGCACATGCTTTGTTATATAAAACGTTTATGTAATAATATTAATTGATTTATTCTAAATTGTATGTATATCGTTGTATTAATTGTTATTTAGACATATTTTTACACGTTCAATGAATCAATTTTATTATATCGTCCATTACTATGATTATATAAAACATTGTTATGAACGGACTAAAACATCGAGAATCGAGGGTTTGATCTTGTTCCGGCTTACAAGCTTGTATGGGAAATGGGAAATGTTTTTCCCCCCATTTGGTACATTTGCCTAGATGAGTATGTGACCCAGTACTGGTTAACCGGCTAACACAGGAAATTGTAGGTTGATTGACTGATCGCCATGATAGGACTTAAATATACTGTTGAAAATCGATAAATAAATTAATTCCAATACATTATGTACAAATCATAGTCTGAAGAACTGACAAACCAGGTAACAGAGGAAATTGTGAGATGGTTAACTTAACGTGGTTGTATTAATGAAAAGCTGGTGAAAAAGGAGGCGCAAAACACAAATTATTTTAATAAAATTCACCAACAGCTAAACTCAATATTAATAAAAAAAGAAAGTTAAAATATTAATTTTCTATTTGTTTTTTATTCAAAATTATATTTACGACTGGATATAAACACATATCACAAACGCAATAAATTTAACTATCACTCTGAATTGACAACTCAGTTTGAATCCCAATTTTCTCAACAGTAAAGTATTTCATTATTTATTTGGATTAATGGTATGTTTAAGATCGTGTTTAGGCTTACCGAAAATTGCAAAAGGTTTGCGGGTTTATATTTTGCTTATTATTCTATCAAATATATGTAAACATATCTTAGACTCGCTCTTTTTTTCTGCAATATTGGACTTGTCTGATATCAAGGGCTATTTAAAACTTCCACATACACTTAAAGGTAAATTAAAAAATCAAAAAGTATGTAACAGGTTTCGGTCTACGTACATCCAAGTGTGGTAAGTTGCGTTCCCCAAAATCATATGATATGCCGCATTCGTTGGAGTCCAATCTTTCGCCTCCACAAATTATCACAAAAAATCAAAAGTCACAAAGTCCAAAGTGATCTTTGATAGGTTCGCCGAAGAAAACCCAACAGGATATTTATATACTTCATTTTTAGCACATGCATGGGCTTGTTGTTTTGATAAATATCTTTAGAATTCAAATGAATTCAATATAAAACAACCACCTTGAATGTACTGTATTTAGACAAACAAATTATAATGTAATGCGTCTAATAAATTACGCACACTGTTTTGCATCTTATCTCAAATGCTTCCAAATGTACAATAAAGCGCTAATTGATAGCACGTGTTTTCATTGTTAAACATTGTTGCACGTAGACATGTGGCTATAACAATAGTTTCTATAATGTGTAAATAATGTAAATCGTTGAAAAAAATCGGTCTTCTTTAATAAAAAACTTCTAGGACCAAAGTACGATGTGATTCTTAAGACATGGTGCTGTTTAGAATACTAGAAATATTTATTTCGATCAATTAAAACTTAAGTTCTTATTAACAATTAGAAATTTTTTAACATTTCATGTTAATATGCTATGCATATGCTTTTTCGTGTTTGTAGGCAAACGTAATCTGATTTCAATCAGGAGTGGTTTATGATTTTGGTATTGGTTAAACATCCATTTATAAAACATGGTCATTAACATGTTCAACATGTGAATGTTTATGCATATGTGTCGCATGTAAATATGTAAATATAAAACATACATTTACACAATTACTTTTCCAATTTAGAAACATCCTATATGTTTACGATATAATTGTTTTCTGTTGTGTTTGTCGTTCGGCGTCTATTCTCTCTTTTTAACCAAGCGCATTAAATGTAGTACTTAATTTAAGATACAGTTTACTTTTCTCTATCGTATTACCTTAAATCCCAAGAAATTATAAACATACTCTGATACCGATATCGTTTGTGCATGTTTATACAATTATAATTCGTACTTCGTGAGAGCTTTGTGAACGTATTATACTATGTCTAGTGAATTGATTTCACAATAGAAATATGCAGTGATTCTTGAACAAATGTGCAGTGGTAGATCATGTCTAGGTCAAATGTGACGTAAATGGCAAGACGGGAAAGAACGATACTGTCAGAAGTCGGCGAACGCATCCAGTTCACACACTCGGATGTGTTATTAATGGTGTTATTTAGTTGCTCTTCTGATCGAATAAGCATTACATACGCGTGCCACGAGCATTTTATATTCATGCCATACCAAAACATGTTTGACATATTGTCTGTAATGTTGTTTACTCGGACATTTGTGTTGTTGATTTTGGTCTAGATTACGAGAGAACTATTTTGTTGTGAAGGCCAACAACGTCAATCATTACCGGTAGATGTAAAAAATATGCCCTAGGACTGTCAAGAAATAACTTATTAATTCTGTTTGACAAAGTATTATCACAATTTGGCAGTTCTCGTGTTAACATATGTTGTTGATAAATCACTTGTTATTGATAATGATCTTGACGATACTTCCACGTCAAACATGCAGAACA
Source organism: Dreissena polymorpha (assembly GCF_020536995.1). Taxonomy (NCBI): domain Eukaryota; kingdom Metazoa; phylum Mollusca; class Bivalvia; order Myida; family Dreissenidae; genus Dreissena; species Dreissena polymorpha. The sequence goes on along the minus strand of NC_068355.1, from coordinate 98,276,265 downwards.
TTATATATATTTAAAAAAAAATTGACAGTTTTGTTGCTTTGTGGTTTTAAAAAGAAATCGAGACATCAAACAAATTTGTAAAAACAGATTGTTTTCACACAATACTACAGATTTTGATAATTTTTTCCTCGCTTTGTATGTGGATATACAGTGAAGGTTTGTTTTGTTTGAAGCTGACTCGCTTTGAAAATGTAAACAAGATAGGTGGTGAATGAAAATATGAAGCCCATTAAATCTTTTTCGTTCATATCATCTGATTCTTTCAAAATGTACACACCATATTCATTTTCTACGTAATATGAAGAGTCGCCAATACAATAGCTAAATTAATTACCATAACTAAAAGCAATAATTTACATCTTATTTTGTTTTGGTAAGATTATCTTCATAAGAGAACAATCAATTAACAGAGCTTCTTCTGTTATGGTGTTGCGACATGTCTCAATCAAAGCAATCTTTGACATGCTATACTTCTAGTAATAGCATTCAGATGTAAAATGTTCGCGATTGCAAGGCATCCCGACTCAGACGGAATGCTAATTAGTGTATTTACATTCCCATTTTCATACATGTTTATGTGGTGATCTACAATTGTGTAACTGCCTCGTAATTCTCGAAGAAAGTAACTAAAGATCATACGCTGCAACTATAGATATGGCGTTTCTTAAGCCATTTATGCCTAGTGGACTCTCCCATCCTTCTAAATTGGATCAATTTATTTCCATGATTATGGATGTCTAGTATATTTATTTCTATATTTAGAATATTTCTTACAGAAATTCCTTTAAGCAAACAGCGCAGACCCAGATGAGACGCCGCATCATGCGGCGTCTCATCTGGGTCTACGCTGTTTGCCATGGCCTTTTTTTCTAAAAGATAGGCATAAATGGGTTAAAATATCAGTGTACCGTTATCGTATATCTTAAAAATATTTTTCGTTTATTTTCAACGTGAAAAACAACAACAACAAATAGTAACAACAAGAAAACAACAACAAACAATAGTAACAACAAGAAAACAACAAATACATTTGCATGATAAGCCTTTTTGTAACTTATGGTGTGAATACAATTTGAGCTCAAATTGGTCACAGTTATTTCAAAATTAAAATCGTGCATGCAACACATGGAAGTACTTTAGACAATAACACGTATAATCATGTAAACAGCTGCACTGCTTCTGAATAAATGTCATATTATGTATTGTTTACGCAATTATTTATCTCAATTTATAAGAGCGCTTTTTAAAAAAACTATCAATAACAAGTGCATGACGAATGGTATAAGTATGTTAGGTACATTTCCTTCTCAAATTATTGTAGAACGGAATGGCAACAAACACACATAACATTGCCCTTTTATGACAACATTTTCGGCAATTTTATTTGTATTATTTATAATACATGTTTTAAATTATTGATACAATGTTATTTGGATGTATGCTGATATTTATTACCATAAGACTTATATATGCAATATTTGTTTTTATAAATGAAATATTTGATTTTTTTATACAACTTCACTTGTCATTTATGTTTACTGTTTACTGAATTCGCCGACTTATAAACTAAAGCTAACACCATTAGTGTCAATAATATCAATATTCAAATTGATTGTCGCATACATGTATGCTATTTAAGATGAGGATGCAATATAATCAGCAGGTACGTTTGTATTATAACAAATAACAACCAGGATTGCGTTGATACTTACAGTTCTCAACTAATTAATATAATACAAGGATAGCATCAATATTTAAACAGAACGAATTCCGCTGAGATGCAATAAACAATGTTCATATGTCGTGTAGGTTAACATTTATGTGTGAATATACTATCATCTTAGTACCTTATGTTGAAACGTGTGATATCGTATATATTAAAATAAGATAAACTCATTATAAGATGAGCGAGCCTTATTTGAAAACGTGTAATATCGTATATATTAAATTAGATAAACTCATTGTAAGATGAGCAATATAAGTATAATATAAACATGATATAGTACTTTATAACTTATTTTAAAGAGTATGGGGTCACGAGAGATGTAAACGCAAGGTTGTCAAATAATTCAAAGAAACATCAGAGGAGACACAGTTTCGATAAGGATTTTAGCGAGTATGTACAATTTCAATTCCAACATTTATTTCCGCAATCATATACAAACACATGAATACGTAAAAGGAATGTTATATAAAATAAATAATCATTATTTACACATAACACATTAACTCGTGTTCACTGCAGAATCAAAACTGGGCCTGTGTGTCAGATATACGAATCTGCAATGAAAAGTTGGGATTTCCAGAAGTGTTCTTGTCTTTTGTACATGAATGAGTTTTCTGTTGTTCAAAAGAAAATAATTTGCAATTGAATACAACTACATTTTCGTATACTTCCTTGTATTGCTTCTTCTGAACTTAAATTCATTTTTCCCATAAAATCTGTTATGAAAATAAGAAATACGATGGCAGGTGGTGATAACCGTTTGCTTTCTCTATCCATTCAAATCTCTTTAAATGGGCCTTTTCATAGATTTTGGAATGTATTGAAGTTTGTCATTACATGCTTTATATTTATACATGTAAACATCAGATCTAAAGAGCTCCAGTAAAAAAATAGTAAAGAAAGAAAAAAGTAAACCTCAACTGGTCTCGTAACCACTGATCCCTTGAGTAAAACTCTATCGATTAGACCATCCGTGCTCTTACAATGAGAGATGTATCTTATACTTTATATATAAGCAATCCTCGTAGTATCACAAAATATTACTGCAGCAGCAGAACTCTCCAAATTATTCAATCGTTTCGCCTTGCAACGCTTAATTATTGGCAGGTTTATAAATCGTCAAAAGATGCATATAATGGATATTTTAGAGCATGGTAAATGTTCAGTATTACTATTTTCTCACAAATAACATAACTGCAACGAAAATTTGAGAATCTGGAACATTTTATGCTAATTTTGTCACTTTACCAAAACGTGAAAAGGCCCCTTCAAGTACCTAGCTATTTGTCCGAAAGTAGTCAGACTATCTTGACAATTCACTAAGGATATAAACATAAGCTGAAGCATTATGAAAGCCATTGCATTTATTTGTGTTTAAACAAAAAGGTGATAAAATTTGGAATATTTGTTGAACTAATTCATGTCTTTGTTGCTGTTGTTTGGTTAATATTTTGGTCAGAAAGAATAACACAACTAAGAACACGAAGTAGTTGTATAACCACTTGCGTTATTACAAACATTCAACATGCTGTTACAATCATTTAACACTCATATATGTAATAATTAAAAATAGCTATGTCAATTCAAGTATGATAAACAACAACATATCGCATTTATATTTGCTTACAGTCAGTTGATCGGATTCTGACGTTTCGTCGAGTTTTTATTATGTACACACATGTAGGCAGTTATCTAGGTGATTTGACATCATAAGTATGACTTTACATTATAGAACATTGGTTCACTACGGTAGAATTACCAAAAGTTTTATGGTTGGAAATGCATGTATACAAATAGAGGCCAGTAAAACATATACGTAAACAGTGAATGTGCTTGATTCCATCGTCGTTATATCATTCTAATTTATCACAAAGAGGGAATGCGCAACTGATTGAAACAACAAAGCGTTGTTGCAAAATAAGGTTTTTAAGCGTGCATAACTGTCGCAGTTAAATTGCATACACCCACATTAACAACACACCACACTATTTTTCTATACCATCTACTCTTATAGTTCAAATCGTGACTTTTACTGTATTAAAACGTTGCTGGGAATATAAAATACCACAATTTTAAGTCGTTACGAAGCTCGGAACGATGTGCACATACATCACATAGTCATACGATGCTCTGTATTTTGTCGACACAAATACATTTTATTTTAGGAGCAGTTTACAAATAAATATCTTCTATAAACGCATTGAATATCCTGTCACATTTGACATATCAATTTAATATGTTCACGGTTCAATTTCAATATTGTTATGGTCAGTATGTCTGTCATGAGTCTATGATTGATTTATTGTCTCGGATCAATGTTTAACATGCCAACCACGTGCAGGTGAGTGTGATTCCCACAAGCATTTAATTACAACTCAATGTTTGGGTTTACTACATGCACTCATACATACGAGCACTCGGCCACTGGTTGTTAAGAAAAAATGTTCTGTAGTTATGGTTGTTAAAAAAGGCATTTGGCTGGACATGGCAGGTATAACATTTCATTTTCAGATCACTTAAAATACAAATTGTGTGTCCATGGAATTCACGTTATACATTCCCCTCCCCCCACACACACTTTCGTTACATGTTTTGTGACCAGGTAGATCGCAAGGCATGATGTGCAGGATTTATCCACCTTATTTCTTTTAAATTGACAAATACATACCGTTTTTATAATTTAAACTTTATTTCAACATTGAACGCGTCATTTTGTTAGTGACGTGATTTGATGTCAAACCATATTTTTTTCGTTTAAAATAAATATTGCAGAAATTTTGGATAAATAGACTAAAAGTCATACACAGTTATTTTGCTGTTCATGATTTCCTAAAGCACTGACAAAGGCTCTTGGTTAAGGTTTCCTATGCCTCTCTAAGAATATAGTGTTATGCATTCCCTTTTACTATTCTCTATACCCATCTCGAATGGGACCGCGAATCGCTGGAAATGTGGAAGAATATGTAAGTCTGAAAGAACTGTAAAGGTAATATTACCTGTCGGTCAGTATAAACAAGGAATTAGGTTAGGGAAAGTAATAATAATATAAGAAATTACGTGAAGATTTTACCTGTTGTTTTGACAATAAAAAGGCAGTAATACAAAGAGGAATGTAACCATCTGCCAATTGCGTAACTAATTAAATCAGACATAAGAGCTTACCTTACTACGTTATGTTGTGTTATCAAAGTTACACGTGTGTCTAAACATAAACCTTCTAAAACCCAGAATAAAAGAAAAGGCACACAAATGCTTTGTACGTTATGTTGATAAAACAAATTATGCTGATTTAGATGTATACATGTCATATTCAGCGAAATCTACAAACTAATGTCACTGATTGGTAACAATATACTAAAAAGTTGAAGGTACAATAACTTTTTGCAACGGTAAGTTTTCTTTCGACTTTCGTTTTTTTTCTGTCGATTTGTCACATGCAGAACGAAATATTGAAGGGAAAGGTTTATCAATGTCAAGTTCAGAGTAAATATAATTATCAATAATCAAAAGACTTTCAAAGTATTCAGCATTAGTTGTTTTAAATTGAAAGTGTTGATTATATGTCACTTGTCATAGTGTTAACCATATGTTGCAGTTAAATTACTTGCTATATATTTTAATACAAATGATAATGCATTGCCAAATCCTCAAACTTAGTAAATATGGTCCTATAAATGCACTCACTCTTCTTTGGCAATGATGTTACCCTTATATATCGAGTTTTATCTTCATAGTATGCATGTACCGATACTCGTCAATTATAGGATGCAATAATAATACCACATGAAAGCAATTTATTTAACGGACAATGCATTTAATTAGTCTCTTGCATGTGGTTATATTAATATACCGGTTTTGTGAATAATGTCGGTGCATGCATTTGATTTATTTTGCTTACTTTATTTAATTGAATTCTGGGTTCTAACAACTACCACAAGAACAACACCGACAACTTCGAAACTATCATGTTTGTAGATATTACCTATTGGTCTTGTGGAAATGAAAAATGAATAGTTAAGAGGCAAGTGCTATCGTATTTTTGTCAGTGTAAACTAATCGGGAGTTATATGAACAAACATATCGTAATCTATCTTTGGTGGCGTCAATGAACTATTAATTATCTAACAAATACAACGATGCGTAATTATTGTTATTATACATTAGTTATATTAACTTAACTCAAAATGCGACATAATGTTGCCATGGTACGTGGACAGCGTGCCATACAAAAATCATCAAACAACTTTCTATTTTATGATTGACCGATCCGTTTCTTGCCACGAAATTTTGTTTCATGTTCTAATTGCTTGCTAATTATTATGTCACTAAGTTTATTTAGCTCGTGATTAAGCCATGATTTATCGCTTTATTATCGTTAATTAATGCGAGACAAGTGCGTTCCAACATGACTGACAAGGAATGATAATAAATGTACTCACAAACCTGTTTTCATATATGTGATCAACACATGTGTATCTGCATTGTTAGATTTTTTAGCCAATGATTTAACGTAATGAACTCTATCCACTTGCTTTATAGTACGCAGTGAACTTTTAACACAGTATGCAATCTATTTAGAAGTCAGAATGCTTTATTAAGCACTCGCCATTATATTAATTGTGAGAACAAATGTATTTGTTATGGTTAAAAAAATGTATGTAAAGACTTTTCTTTCAATGGTCTGCTTACCTTTAGTGCTCTGACAGTCATACATCTCAAGGTGCAGAAACTCAAATGACAATATAATAAAAAAAACCAATAATAATAAGATATAAACGAGGTTAAAGTTACAATTAGCGCCTAGCTTGCATCTCATCTGAAATCATTGTATTCTGAACTAGCAGGAACTCAAACGAAAATATAATATGTTTTTTTTAAAATAAACATGAGAAGGTAAAATTTTAATTGTTTTCGTGGCTTTTTCCTCTCTGTTCAATTAGGTTTAGATGGTGTATGTTGGCTAATGACGTATTTAGTTTCTATTGTATAAACTGAAGTCAAGTACATGTAACAAAGCCTATCGAATGATAATAATAAGCCGTGTGAATTGTTATAATACATTCTATGAACATTTTCACTTTTTTGTGTCAGTCCAAATATTTATCAGTTGCGTCTGTCTGCATTTCAAACACCTTAACAATATACCTAACAATAAGTAAATTATTTATACATACAATTAAAGAAGGCCAATCTATTAAAGTAGGCTTTTGAAACATGATTTATGTTCAAATAATTAGCAATTCAATTTAATTCAATTCAATGTTTTATTAAAGTCTCATTTGCAAAACATATTCAATTAAAATACATATAAAGGGCACAGTTACATGTATGCAACCAATCGTAATATGATTTATAAGAGACTATATAATTATATACATTAACAATTAATGACTATCAAATTACTGCCACTTCTATTTAAATTAGTTATTGTATCTAATTAAGACTATGTGGTAATATTTACACTTGTCAATATTGATCATACATTAAAATACCATTTGCTTTTTAAAACCTAGACTAGTCTATAAACTATTTTACAAATGTACAACATTAAAACTATATAAAAAGTATATACAATTCATGTTGAATATGTAATGGTCCTTCTTTCTTTGAGAAGTACTATACCAGGATTTGGCTCATTAATAAAGAAACCTCTCATCTGTAAATGTGTATTTACGTTTCTCAGTATCTGATATGTTGTGACAATTTGAAATTTCAATTACAATGTCCATTAGACTTTTCCTGATATTTACATATAAAGGACAATGAAAAAGTACATGTATCTCATCCTTCCACTATGTTTTTACAATGGAAACATGTTCTATTACCCAATTCAACATTTTCATATCGACCAGTTTCTAATCTAAGCGGTACCACACCGCATCGAAACTTACCTAATGCACTTCCATACAAAAATGGTATTCTGTCTTTAACATAGGTTTTTGTTCCGAAGTCTGTTTTAAATAATCTATACAGTCTCAATTTATTACGACCAACATAAAACATAGCATATTTATAGTGGTGCAAGGAATGAAAAATATAAAAATGTGTATTCCTTAAAAACTTCGCAATAGTCCGAATAGCATTCGTCTATTTATTTTGTCAGGGAAATCAGACTTTTTCCTTTAAAGTTCCCTTTGTGTATATTTGAAAGATTGCGATGTTTAAAACCTTATACCAGGGCTAAGAATTAAAAGGTTGAACAGAGAATCCGTTATAGTTAAAGTACAGTTTTGCGAATGTATTATATTTTCATATAAGATTATGACGTTAATATGCAAGTAACGTATCATCCATCATTTGTGAAAATGTATCTAGAGCCTATTCAAGAAAGACTACATTGTACATTGCAGAAACAATTGAGATCTTTTCAAACATCATTGTTTCGCTAAATTAACTCATAGCAATCACAAAGAATTTTTTGTTAGCATGAACGTACTCGTTACTAGCTGAAACAGTTGTTTGAAAAAATATTTTATGAACGGCACATTACGAACATTAAGTTATCGAAAGTGCATAGTGCGGAAACCCAGTGATATACAGTGTGATATTTAATGTTCAATTAAAAGAGGTTATTGGTGCTAAACAATGTTGTGTAAGGGAATTTAACCAAACATTTTATTCATTTCAATTTCTATTCCTTATCTTTTTAAAACTTATTCTTGCTAACTAATAGAGTACACGTTATTCTTGTATTTGACTAATATTTGCTTATATTTTGTTACGTCATCAAGAGAGATTTTGATCATTACATAAAATACATGTTAAGAACTACGCTTATGAAGCAATGCTAGTGTAGCTATTCGATTTGTTTAAATTCAATACGCACGTTTCTTATTATGAGTCAAACGAAGTATATAAAACTATTTTGTTATTCGATCATTTATTTTGCGTTTTTTTAATTTAATTTGTTTTTATACACGAGACCGATTTAACATTCAGAATAAATCAGCAATAATTAAAATTGTATAGAAGCCGCTTTTCCTGTTTGTTCGGCCACCTACGCATTCAAATTCCGCCGCCAGTGTGGATGTGTTTTAAGACATGACACAATTTCGGAAATACCTTAACAATATATTAGAATAAGGTAATCCAGTATGCGGAAATTAGCATTGATACAAACATAGCGTTATTAAAAGCAACCGTCGCATATCATATCGCATTACAGCTTTAAATCCCTAATGCCGAGGGAAAATAATTCACGTATATGAAACTGCCAGAAAATGTACAATTAATTGTGAACAAAACCGATGACTTATTTCCGTTTATATCCAATAAACAACTTTCTTGCAAACAATGTGTCAAGCGTTCGAGCCAAAACAGTATTTTATGCATGAAGAATGCCATTTAGCAATTACTGATGTTTATCTCTATGTGGGGTAAATGTAAAAGTAATGAATGTCTGCTTATGTTGTGTCGAAGGTGATTTCGTACATACAGTTTTAATTAAACGGTTTGCTTAAGCGAAATATTTATAGACTATTTTATTTTAATCTACGTGCATTCTGGATATCAGTTCACTTTCATTCTCTGTTTCACACAACAAATTATGCTTTGTGTATAATGGAAACGTTTATAAGGCTCAGTAAGGGTCATGGTGATCATATCATCTGCGCTAATCAGGTGGACACGTCGACACTTCAAAGGCTTATGAGTACATGTACATGTAAGCGATACATACACAGCTATTTTGTTTTAATGTTTATTAATCAGTGTATATTTAAGAAGTATTTGCCTTTACGACCATATAAACATTAACAGAACAATCTGCAGTTTCAAAATGACTAAGCTGTGTATCCTCTGAATCAAAATTGAGAGTAAGCACTCAAAAACCATTAAGCAAATCGCAACAACAACATAAAAATACAATTTTCAATGAAACAAATATTTACATATTCAAATCATCAAAACAGTTGTCGTCATAATTACCACGTTAACATGAAATATTCAGTCGAATTGGACGGACTGTTCATAAATGTATTGCCTAATAACAGTTTTCTAATTTTTCGTAGACATACAGCGATGATACAATCTTACACTTGTGTTCTTAATAATTTTGTGGTTGTGTTTAATGTCGTACCAAACAAATAACAGCTGTCGCCTGATATTCGTAAAATAATTTATGTGTTTTCCTACTGCACTTACAAATACGATATCAATTATCAATCACTTGTCACAAATAAACAAATAATTAAAGCACTTCGTCATGTGTAATTTATAGATTTGTGTCAGCTCCGTATCAATTAATGCAATTATTTATCTGGTTTCGATCCAGAGTCAGTAAATTCAAATGTATGTTTCACTATATTTAAAACGAGACTTATTGATATGTACATAGGTTTGTGGCGGAATGATTTAAATGTTAAAAGTTCATTGACATTATACAAAGAGTTGAACCATCGATTTGAATTGTCTGATAATACAATACTTTAATTTAAGAAAAAACATATCAAAACTAAGACGGTCGTCACATATGCTAAAAATTGTAATCTAGTGCACATATAAATATTCATAAAAACGAACGTAAATGTAATATATGTAGCTCAAATGATATCGATGACGAATATCATTTTGTAATCGCATGTCCTCTTTATACTTATATTAGAAAACTGTATATCGACAAATTCTATTATAACCGACCTAGTATGCATAAATATATACTTTTGTTAACAAATACTAACACTTAAGTTCTAACAAATCTCGCGAAATATTGTAAATATGTTTTTAAAATGAGAACTGAGACATTGAAAGCAAAAGTTTAGTAATATAATGGACTAATCTGCAATATTTAACACATGTTATATACGGAACTATTTTTGTCACTTTCGCATTGCTATGCATGTGCTTCTTGCTTATATATTGTTAGTTTTGTATTTATAACGATGAACTAGACTTGTTCAAGTTATACGAACAAACTCTCTGATCTGTTGTGTTCTGTTCCATATTTATCGTAAAGCGTTTGGTAAATGTTATAACAAATAACATGACAGTAAAAAGGCTGAATCGTGCCCATTAAAAATACATGTGAACGTCTGAATGCTCTCGCGTAATGTACTATGTAGTATACTTCGTTGCAATATTACACGGTGCACATGGAGGATATTGAATAGAAGTAATATTAAATATTATGTATAACCTGCTTACCACCTGTTGTTTTGACGATGAAATTATTTGTTTCAATAGAAAAGCATGCGAGCGTATGCCAATAAAAGCAAAACGTTCTAAATGACTTTACTTTTAAAACTTCTCCGTGCCTTATGATGAAAGCCAGTTTGCAGTGACGGGGCTCTTTCAAAAAGAATGTTAATTCCATTACATTTCATAATTAGTTTCCATTAACAATGACAGGTTGAGTTATCACCATAACATTTAGCTATGATTTATCGCAGCTATTATTGCTTTTGTTCACCTCGTTGTGGTAGTATCACGACCGCATGCGAAGGAGACTCATGATAGATAAAATAGTGTAAAGCGTTAAGTATAAATTTCACATCAAGCGCGAATCTCAACAGGACAATAACTAATCTACGAATCTTCTCCTTTTATTTATTCATATCATTTTACTTATATTTCAATATTAAATAGTATTAAGCTGAATATTTCTTATTTTGATTATATGTTAAATGACAGCATATCTTCGAGAATGACACTGTGATACAAATGCACATGTCGCCATTCAAATAATACACATTGATCCATCTATATATGTGTCGTGCTGTTGCTGTCAGTAACATGACCATAACGAATGTTTTTTCTTCATAGATCTTCGTGGCACAAACTAGACGCATTTTCACCTGATACCTAAATAGCAAAAACCTCACCCTATTCATAAAACCCTTGGTGATAGATAGAAGCGCTCAGGTCGGTACAGTACTTGAACAATTACCTGCAGTATACTTTTTTTTCGCAACTGCGATTGATCGCGAATATGTATTACACACAAATCGGATATTGACTGACGCATTTTTTTTCATTTAAAATCAGAAATCGGCGAATTTAAGTGCTGACGAAATCGTCGTTTTTATAAAAATTACGAAATTTTGTGCTGTCGAAAATAAATGGTTTCACAGTATACCAAACTACAACTTCCGAGAGAGAATACACATTTTCTTTCCTTATAAACTTTCTTGTTTTGATAATTTGCATACAACATCATTTCAATAAGATAAAAATGTAATAGAGATTTTTTTTACCTACTATTAAATAAATAAATCTGATACATGGATAGGAATTCGTCAAGTTAAAGTTTAATTTCTAAAAAGTAGCCGTGAATTATAATAAACAATCATGTTTTCAATTTACTGTAGAAACACTATCTAAAAATACGAACCACGACAGTGTTGCCATTTATAAGTTAAGAACTGTATCTTGAGAAATGTATATAACTTAAACAAGAGGGATCTGACGCGATCGAATGACTTCAAGGTAAACCGATAGTAAAAAATTGACTTGACGACCTTTTTATGGTAATTAGTCCAAAACAACATTCTGAACACATATGGTCTGATAGAAGTAAAATATTTATAAGAAATCGGCATAGATATTGAAGAGGTTATCATTATAATTTTCTAATGTAATATGGAGTCATAATTGTGGCTTATGTAGTGGTAGCGATCGTGTTGTCTGCGTAGCTGTCTACCCAGCTTTTAACCTTAGCTGACCTTTGTAAGCGATCAATCAATTTGAATATAACATTTCCCGCCAGTAGGTCTGAAACTTTCAGAAGTAGAAAACGTGCAATATATAAACAGGTTTCACTAAAACATTAATATGTTCCTCAATCGACTTTCTATTTTTTGGGAAGGAAAGGGTATGAAAAGGCATAGTACAGTTCGTTTAGCAACAATGTTTACTTCGTATTCAGCATAAAACCATTTTATCTCTAATGATAAGGCTTGAGAGATAGAGCAGTTTCACTCTCATTTCTCGACATCAATACAGTTGGCGTGTGCCCCTTATGGAACGCCTCGTCTGTCTCCTGTCGACTATTGATGTATCGGAGTTTTCATTGAAATGATGTCATTGTGGGTTTAAGTCATATTATATGTGTTTATAATTGTATGTGTATTTGTTATATTATGCTGAGCGTTTGTGATGCTATATTGTGTGTTTGCGATGGTATGATGTGTGTTTGTGATGATATACTGTGCGTTCGTGATGATATGCTGTGTGTTTGCCATAGTCCGCTGTGGGTTGGTCATTGTATGCTATGGGTTTTCGTGGTGTGCTATGTGTTGTCATGGTTTGATGTGTGTTTGTGATGATACGCTTGGTTTATGTGATATTGTGCTGCGTGTTTGTGATGGTATTCAGTGTGTTTCATAGAAATGATGTGGGTGTAAATTACATGATATGTGTTTATAATAGTATGATGCGTGATTGTCATAGCATGATGTGTGTTTGTTTTTGTATACCGTGTGTTTGTGATGGTATGCTGTGGGTTTGTGATGATATGCTGTTGATTGCAATTGTCAGCTGTGTGTTTGCAATAGTCTGTTGTGTGTTTGTGATGGTATGCTTTGTGTTTGTAATGGTACGCTGTGTGTTTGTGATGGTTTGCTTAGTTTGTGTGATGGTATTCTGTGTGTTTGTGATGGTATGCTGTGTATCTGCGATGGTATGTTGTGTGTTTGTGATTGTATGCTATTGTTTGTGATGGTATGCTATGTGTTTTGATGGTATGTTGCGTGTTTGCGATGGTGTGCTATGTGTTTGTGATGGTAAGCTTTGTGTTTGTGATGGTATGCTGTGTGTTTGTGATTGAATTATGTGTGTTTGTGATAGTATGATGAGTGGTTCTGATGGTATGCTGTGTGTTTGTGATGGTATGCTGTGTGTTTGTGATGGTATGCTATGTGTTTGTGATGGTATGATGTGTGTTTGCCATAGTCTGCTGTGGGTTTGTCATGGTATGCTAAAAGTTTGTCATGGCTTGCTGTGTGTTGTCATGGTATGATATGTGTTTATCGAGGTATTCTATGTGTTTGAGATGGTATGCTGTGTGTTTGTCATGATATGATGTGCTTTGTTATGGTATGTTGTTGGTTTATAATGGTATTATGTGTGTTTATTATAATGCGCTGTGTGTTTGTTATGGTATGCTGTGTGTTTGTCATGGTATGCTGTGTGTTTGTGATGGCAAGCTGTTTATTTGTGATGGTATATTTTATGTTTGTCATACTATGCTGTGTGTATATCTGAAAACAGAATTATATAAAAAAAAACAAGATGTGTTTGTGAAACACAATGTCCCCCTATATGACGTTTGACCTTGAAGGATGACCTTGACCTTGACCCTTCACCACTCAAAATGTGCAGCTCCATGAGATACACATGCATTTCAAATATAAAATTGCTAGGTTCAATATTGCAGAAGTGACATTACATGATCAATTTTGACCCATATGTTTGACCTTGAAGGATGACCTTGACCTTGACCTTTCACCACTCAAAATGTGCAGCTCCATGAGATACACATGCATGCCAAATATCAAGTTGCTATCTTCAATATTGCAAAAGTACTCATAAAATGAGCGATTTTGGCCACATATATTTGAGCTCTGACCTTGAAGGATGACCTTGACCTTAACCTTTCATCACTCAAAATGTGAAGCTCCATGAGATACACATGCATGCCAAATATCAAGTTGCTATCTTGAATATTGAAATACTGCAAAAGTGTACATTAAATGAGCGAGTTTGACCCATATATTTGACCTTTGACCTTGAAGGATGACCTTGACCTTTCACCACTCAAAATGTGCAGCTCCATTAGATACATATGCATGCCAAATATCAAGTTGCTATCTTAATATTGCAAAAGTTATTGCAAATGTTAAAGTTGGCGCAAACCAACCAACAGACCAACAGACCAACCAACCAACCAACAGACAGGGCAAAAACAATATTAGTTCAAAAATCTATTAACATACACTTTGCAAGGAATACAGAGCAATATTCAAGCTTAATAACAATAACTAACATTTTTATGTCCCCACTACTATAGCTAACTATATCATTAAGCTTGAATATTGCTCTGTATTCCTTGCAAAGTGTATGTTAATAGATTTTTGAACTAATCCACAATTGAAATCGGGTCAGATCGTTAATGAGAAGGTCACGCGATATGTGTATCGTGTTATTTTTTAAACTTTGATCCATCAATTGTAAAAATATTGCAATATGTAAAGACCAGAAAGAAAAATTATTTCTGCGTTAAATAAGACGGAGTTCATGTTTGCACAATCGACGAAGTAATGGCTGTTCAAAGCGATGCACCATATTTTCGGTTCATTTTGAGTTGAATACCTTGTTATATATATATATTTGATAGTGAAATTATTTTTTCTTCAGAGAAGTTGATTTTTCGTTATAATTTGATTATTTTTCATTCAAAACGATGATTTTACTAATAATTATCATAGCAACACGCTAACCACCTGATATTTCCATAGGATTAAGGCATACACGAAGTCTCTAAAATGGTAAAGTTTTTGTCTAAAATTTCATCTTGTTACCTAGTATTTGACATGCATGTCAACCAGATTTGAAATAAGCCTTTGTACTGTTAAGATATATAGATATGACCGGTGATATGTTCTTCTAAGATTTGAGCAAGTGACCTAGTTGTTAACGCGCGTAATTCAGATAAAAACTCCGCTAAGAAATTGTTAAGATAATCATTCTGACAATGCTTTATAAAGATAGAGTCAAACGTATTTCCTCTGAGTTGAAACAACCTTTTTCCCCTCAAATATGATAGGGTGACCGAGTGTTTTGACGCGCAGTAGCCTGTTTCAAACGCGGCATTGTTATTGTCAAGATAAACATGACACAAAAATAACGCTTGGGGTGAGGTTGGTAACACGCTAGCAGTTAACAACGCACAGTTCACGAAGAACTAAGACGCACGATGCACGCCGGGTGCCGGGCGACAACACTATATAGCTCACCATGATTACTTCGAGCATAGCCTTGATTAAACTGATCTTTGGCGTCAGTAGAAATTGACATTTAAAATTGACATTGCATCACTTGCTTTTTTATAATGCCATATAACAATTGTGCAATTGTATTCATTGTATATTCATAATTTATTTTACATTTTATGCAGTTAATGCCATGAGCTTTTTAACCTTGATGAAGGTAATTGTCCTTACAAGACTGTTGACTTGGTTTGAACCAAGAAGGAACAGATATAGCCCTGGCACGATTTGTTTATCTTCACAATATTTTAACCTGAAATCTATCTTTGCAACGTGTGTTTTAAACTAGTTCAACATGTATATTCTTAGAAAAAAAAATCAAATTTGATGCCATATTTATATATCAATCTCAAAGATGTTTTTTCTAATATTATTATTTTGACAACATCTTGGCTATGTGTTAATGTGGGAGGGTTCCCCTACCGGTGAAACTCAACCATTGTCAGTAAAAAAATAATAATATATTTTTATTTTTTATATTTGTTGCCATAGCAATCATAATTTTTGACGTAGGAAAAAAATGAAATTACGTGCATAATCTCCATATTGCCATCTATCCATGTTTCAAGTTTCATTAAAAAAATATGAAGAACTTTAAACGTTATCGCAGGATCCAGAAAAGTGTGACGGACTGACTGACTGACAGACAGACTGACAGACAGACGGAGTGCAAACCATAAGTCCCCTCCGGTTTCACCGGTAGGGAACAATAGTCAAAACCAGGGATGTTCATATAACGCCGAATAAGTTAAATCATTTCACCTTTGAGCTTAACAGAAGATCAAATATAGGTCAAAATAAAACCGTGAAAGTAAAAATTGTTTCACACGATGTCAAGATTTTTGGAATGTTTCTACATAAACAAGATAAGTATTGATTCAAAGCATCAAAGGGCGTCGGGAATTTCAGTGTAAAAGGCACTCAATGAATTTACATGGAACGATTTTTTTCTACTGTAAGTATTAATATATTAGCCGATTATTTTAAACAAAATAGAAAAAGATACTGGTATAACCATTATTTATGATTTTGTGTTATAACCCCCAAATAACCATTATCAATGATGTTGTGTTATAACCCCCAAATAACCATTATCTATGATTTTGTGTTGTAACCCCCAAATATTTCATAGTTCATTTTATTTACATTGGTGTCCTTCTCTTTTACTGGCATCCGTGTGCAGTTTTCATTCATGGAACAGAACTGTGTAGGTTTAAAAAAAATCTGCTTCATCTTGTAAGCGTAATTTCATATTTTTCTCAACTTCAAGGGGAGATGATTTTGAACTTATTCTTATGTTGCTCATTTACGATAGGGATTGAATACTCATTGATATCAAAACACTGTAAAAGTTTTATGGTGTTTACGACCCCCCCCCCAACCCTCTCACACATATATTTCATGGGCATAATAAAAACAAAAAATGGTTACAATAAAACAGCATATTTATTTAAACTAAAATGTTTACATCAAAACTTGTTAATACTTGTACGAATATATAAAATAAGAAACACAGCTCTGTACAATACAAACTTGGATCGGTGCATCACATTATCATATACTGAGGGAGAAAAGGGTGCACAAATACTTTTGTGCATAAATATTTACGAGGCAACTACATTCGAATGGTTGTACACTTCTATTATTAAAACTCATCGAATGCGGTATGACCAGCAACAGACACATGGTCGTATAAGGAATTTGGTAAACTAAGTTGAAGTGAATAACTAAATAGGTTATGCAATATAGTCGGGTATAACCGACTTTTCAGCGACTACATAAACTGTCTGGTACCAGGAATAAACGTATTTGCATGCTTGTCAGAAAGTTAATGAGCAAAGAAACCGAAATTACCAGCGTTGAGTTATTCTCTCTAGTATTCACAGCGCTTATTGTATTACTAGAAATGGCGCGGCAGAGGCCGACGCGTATCCCCACGCCGCATGTTTGACCCAGGGGCGCGCCATGGTTGGTAATGGGTCAATGCATAGTTGAGATTGACCGTATTGTCATAAGAGAAGTTCAGTATCAATAAGAAGTGAATCGGTGTAGAAATGAAGAAATTATAGTAAAATACAATTTTGGGTGGGTGTGGCCTATTACGGGCGGGGCGCCCAAGGGTTGGTAAACGGGCCATTCATAGTTGAGATTGACCTTATTGTCATAATGGATGTTCAGTATCAATTTGAAGTAAATCGGTGTAGAAATGAAGTAATTATAGTAAAAGGCAATTTCGGGTGGGCCTATGTGGACAGGGCGCCCCAGGGGTTGGTAATGGCGCCATGCACAGTTGAGATTGACTGTATTGTCATAAAAGAGGTTCAGTATCAATTTGAAGTGAATTGGTGTACAAAATGAAGATATTATAATAAAGGGCCATTTTGGGTGGGCGTGGCCTATGCGAGCGGGGCGCCCCAGGGTTGGTAATGGGGCCATGCATAGATGAGATTAACTGTATTGTCATGAGAGAGGTTCAGTATCAATTTGAAGTGAATCTGTGTAGAAATGAAGAAATTATAGTAAAAGGCAATTTTGGGTGGGCGTGGCCTATGTGGACGGGGCGCCCCAGGGTTGGTAATGGGGCCATGCATAGCTGAGATTGACCGTATTGTCATAAGAGAGGTTCAGTATCAATTTGAAGTGAATCGGTGTAGAAATGAAACAATTATAGTAAAAGTCAATTTTGGGTGGGCGTGGCCTATGTGGGCGGGGTGCCCTTGGTGTGGTAATGGGGCCATGCAAAGCTGAGATTGACCGTATTGTCATTCGAGAGGTTCAGTAACAATTTGAAGTGAATCGGTGTAGAAATGAAGAAATTATAGTAAAAGGCAATTTAGGGTGGGCGTGGCCTATGTGGCCGGGGCGTCCCAGGGTAGGTAATGGGGCCATGCATAGTTGAGATTGATCTTAGTGTCATAAGAGAGGCTCAGTATCAATTTGAAGTAAATCGGTGCAGAAATGAAGAAGTTAATGTAAAATAACATAAAAAAAATGAGTGAAAATCTCTGACCCGGCCCCGCCCCGACCCCCATAACTTTCGACCCAGGGGTCAGATCAAAATTCCGTCACAGTCGCACATATGCTCATAGCTACCATGTATGTAAGTTTCGAGGTTCTAGTGCTAATAGTGTTGGAGGAGCAGGTGGCCAGGACGGACGGATGACGCACATCAATACAATATCCCCACTTTTTCTCCGAAAAACGTGGGGATAATAATAAAACTACAGCAGTTATAGCATTGATGTTAGCAATTATTTATTACTCTCCTTTACGAACTTCTACACTTTGATGTTCTTTAATTGTGGAGCTTAAGCGAACTCCGCCAAGAATTAAATAAGATTAAAGCAATTATTTATTTTTCCTTTCCGAAAAGGGTAAACAACCAGAAGGGACATAATTTTGCCAACATTGGTCATAGTGAAAAGTCCTATCTTTAAATTCAACATAAAAGAAAGTTTTAAAACTGATAGCGAAATCCACTTTACAGTTAAACATAAGTAAAGTACACAATTTCGGGGCATGGGTACATGTCAGTACACACAAAATTAAGGGAAAAAGAACTACACTTTTCACAGGGACTATATCAGAGATTATTGACGTTATGTGTAGTTCTTGTACATTCTTATGACAGTGTTTGCCGTAAAATAGATATCCAAATATATATGTATAAAGGGAATATATACTTGGTGACTTTTAATATTTGCTATCAGACGAGACCGATATGGCGTAGGAAAAGGCCAGGCTTGCCGTTTTTGATTCGTTTTTTTCCATTGATTAATTCATTTACTTCATATATCCCTTTATTTATATACTTAATCTGAATAAAATATGAATCGCTAAGTGTGTTTACATTTTAAACGACAAAAGCAACAATCCACGCCAACAAAAGTTGTTCTCGGAAAGGGAGGGACTAAACAAACATATAACGCTGCAAATTTGAATGATGGACTCAAATGTGGGAGGTGTTAAACATGTAATTGATGGGCGGAGTTTAGAAGCTTTATCGGATGGGGGTCCGATGACACTTGAAAAAATCATGTCAGCCTCTCCAACGTTATTGTGCACTTGATGCATAATACATTTTTTTTATCCTGTCACATGCCTTTAAATCAGCCTGATACCCATGTAACCTATAATAACCCAAGTTGTTAGGCTAGGTATCCACGTGACCTCGAATATCCGTCAGTCGCTATCCGGTGACGGACTACTTTTTTCTATTAATAAAATACCAAATACGTGTAAAGTACTGTGTGTTTAAACATGTATATATTGTTTTGTTTTTGGTGGATTTGATTTTTTGTTGACCGAGAGTTCGTAAATTAAATATTTAAAAAAACAAAACATTGTGTTAAATAGTACTATGTTTAACATACTGTTTATCAAGCGCTTAAGCATCAGATCGTTGTAATTACTGTAAACATCGTCTGCTGTACATCAGGGGGTGTGTGCCAAAATATGGGGCGTGTTTTTCGACTAAAATTATAGATATGGGTATGGTTTTTAGCATCTAAGTATTGATATGTGTATTTAAATCAGAAATTTGCTTGTATATAAATGCATATTGATTTGAAAGTATCAGTATCAAAATGGGTATGATAAATTTCATTCTTGTATATAAATGGTTATCAAAAAGTAAATTTTGCCCAGCTGTATCCGCAATCACATAACCTGTAAATATTGTAATGCCTTGTAGCATATCCTACCATGTTTATTGTTGTGTAGTTCAAAAGAAATAATTGTCATTTGTGTTTTCTATTAATCACTCATCTATCACTCCTTCATCAGGTATATAGTTTAAGGATAGCACATATAAACTGAGACGATGATTTGTCATGTGTATTTACAAGCTCAATATGATTAACCAAAATTATTTGCTAAATCTTACTGTCAATGTCCGAACTTCAAGGATGCTAGTCCAACCGTCATCTTGCAAAGATTCTATTGGTTATATCTATTTCCATAATACGACTACAAGTTACTTTAAGATACTATTGTATTGTCGTTAAATGTTGATATGTGTTGTGTTTGTGTAAAAGTTGCCATTCCAAAAAAAACACTTTTCAGCTGTTTCAATATTTCGGATATATTGTACCGTAAAATTTATTCTCTGTCAAAACTGCATTTTTGTTTAGGTCAGAGAGAAGTATATTTGTTCATTGTTAGATGTAGAATGTTTTGTTCATCTATATATGATTATAAAATGTTTTTGTTAGTTAAAATATAATATTATTGTTGAATTTTTGCCGCTAGAGAATTTTGTTTAGTATTTAGGATTCCTAAATGCATTTGATTGGTTGTTGTAATCCGAAGTCATTTTGATTGGCTGATGAAATTTCTAAGTCATTTTGATTGGTTAGTGGTCAGAATCCTAATCCTAAGTTGCTGAGCGACAAGTATAAATAGCGCGGATAAACAACATTTGGTATCTTTCATGATCACAAAATTTCCGTTCATTACGGCATAAAGATCAGATCTTTATAAATTATTTAGATTTTACTGTCAGATCTTCTCCATTCTGAAAATGGTAAGCTGTTTTACAAGTTAAAATAAACTTAACATCTTTGGTGTTAAACAGTATTTAGTAAAGTGAAAATAATCCATCTTATGAACTCCAGAGAGCTCAAGAATTTATCTGCGCTATATAGAAAATACTTAACATACGATCTGTGATTGACGTCTACATTGAAGCGCCTTTTCGAACATATCGACTTTATATTACATTATTAGTAATTCTTAGTATATGCAAATACAATTGCAAACATGAACCGCAGTTGTTTTGAAGCCATCCTGACAAAAGCGGCTAAATTATAGACAGGGTATAGACAGGGTACAACAAAATGGTAACGGTACACTAAAATATACAGGTGTAACTTGGAACATTACTGTCTCTCCGGGGATTAGAAACCAGACTGATAGAGATCTGGAACAAATTAATTAGTTCTACCAGCATGATGCTTTGGTATAATATCCCTGGGTACAATATGGTCATTATACAATGAGCATGAGATCAATTAATTTTCTGATAAGCCATTTAGCCCAACAAAGCACTGTATGTATGTGCCTTGAACATTTTTTTAACCAAACTGAATACATGTGTACAAAAAATTAAACTTTGTCATTGTGATATCTTAGATAATGATATATGTTTTGTTGGAAATTTTGATTATGTGTGGAATCATGAAATCGCTATCATTTTACAAATTTACTATTTACAAATAAACATATAATAGCAAATTCAATTTTGTCATTGTGATATCTTAGATAATGATATATGTTTTGTTGGAAATTTTGATTATGTGTGGAATCATGAAATCGCTATCATTTTACAAATTTACTATTTACAAATAAACATATAATAGCAAATTCAATAAGTATACTGTATTGATATGATAGAGATTAAAACTCTAGTATGAAATGTGTCCACTTTATCAAATTATAGTATCGAAATGGGTCCAGTTTATCAAAATTCTTGTATTGAAATTAGTCCACTTTCTCAATGGTATCGTATACAAAAGGGTCTGCTTTTTCAAAAATCTTGTATTAAAATGGGTCTACTTTATCAGAGTTCCGGTATAAAAATGGGCCACATTTCGGAAGTCTCAGTGGGACACCTCTACACTCAAATTTGAGAAGGTGCACCCCCCGGGGGCTGTACATGTACATAGCCAGTTGACATAGGATTTAACTGTATTTTATTCTATTAAAATGGAAGAAAATTTAGGCATTATGTACGAATGTTGTAAATGTGACATGATAACTAGAATTTCGGCTCACCCGATAAATTGCCAGATAACCATTCTTCATACACGTCACCAAGCTATTATTCTCTATATATTTGAGCTTGACGTTATCACGAAACACGTTAAAAATAAACCACAAGGGAAATAATAATAATAAATGTTTTCGGATTTTATTTCCAACATTTTTGCATATAGATGTATTCGATAAATAGAAATGTACAACGAAAATAAAATATTTTAAACATGGAGTAACATGATTGCAAAAAAATGTAAGGTTCAGAAAAAGAACAATACAATAATTTTGACCAAAAAAAGGTTTCCTACTGTGTTTGTTCGAATGATATCACCTTGTGCTCCTGGTCGTCCAGACCGTTATTTTAAAATATTCTTTGGCAAGCCACGTGTTCCCATACGGTTTAACTTAACAAAGCATTACTCAAAATTATTTCGCGTTTAAGCGCTTATTGTGTTAAAAAATTGTCATAGCATATCGTTGACTTTCTCTTAATTAACTGAGAACTGATATTACTGTGACAACCGCGTGTAGCTTGTTCAATTTAGGACCATGTTTTTATGGATGCAATTTACATATTAACTTAATTCGTATTTAAACTTAGTAAAAGTATAAAACAGGCAAACGGAGACACCTCAAAAGTGTAAGTTACGTCTATAATATCAGTAGAAACTATTACTTACAAACCAGTTATAAGAGTGTAAAACCTCGTTCAATCTCCGTTCATTCACTCATTAATATTTTTAGAAAGAATTGTCACCGAAATATACATGCATTGCAAATTCTTTGAACAAAATGATTTTCTGGAGACCGATTAATAACTTCTCGAAAATCTGACGTATTATGAAAGCGTTTGATCTCAGCCAATAAGATTGCTCTTCTATAGATTTAGATTTGTGATATATTTTAGAATCGTAAAAAATTGATAACTTTAAATTTTCTTCGAAATTTTCCAAAGATTGACATTCATGCAAAAATAGTCATTTCTAAAAATATATATATAATATTTTTGGTAATTGCGTTTATTGCAAAGCAGTAATTCTATTAAATCACCCTTTACCAAATTTATCTGGCATCCCTTGGGTTATGATATTATTGTTCATACGTATGTGGAAAGGAAATTAACACGTTTCGGTGTTTTTATGCCAGTAATCATATTGCAAGATTAAAATTCAATGTGAAATAAAGGAGATCGTTGCACTCCTGCTTACGACTGACTGAAAGGTCATCAAAATGTCAATTTACAACAGTCGTAACAGGAAAATTAAATGTTGAAGAAATATAGTAGAATACGACTAGATTACTGATACCACGAAGTAAGATCTTTTTACAAAATGAATTACATTTAAACGTCGTATGTCATTATAAAATACAGTATAAGTCTTTCACCACCAGCATACAATATTAGTTTGCATTCAATAAAAATTATTGCATCGTGTATTGCATGGTTAATTACAAGCCCAGGGCTTTTCACAAGCCATTTAACGATCCCTCGCCGGGGCGCTTGAATTTCGAAATCAGAGTCCCCGGGGCGCTTGAAATTTTCCGATCAGTGTATTTTTCAGTAAAAGATAGTGGAGATTGTCAAACAAAAACAAGGTTTCTCTATCAGTGTATCAATATTCCCTGTTTTAAATGAGCACTCGGTACCTACTTTCACACGTAATCGCCATAAACACCACATGGGGTAATGGATAATGCACTGAAATGACGCGTGTGTCGATTATTCTAGCCACATTACACAGTCATTTAAATGCTGACAAGGATGTATCAGGTAACTTTCCAGTCGTCAAACTGTGATGTTCATCGTCCAATCGGTAACGCGAATGCTAATGATGGGGGGGGGGGGGGGTTTACTATCGACCATTATTTTTTATTGACGTCGGGCACGAAGTAAGAGTTTATCACAGCTTGATTAGCAAGAAGTTAAACCATTTACGTAATATAAAACCGGTAACTAGTATAGTACAGTACATTAAAGACGGTTTCGGGCATCATCATCACACCTTTTTATTGTAAACAAGTGTTACCTATTACTCATAATTAATACGAGAAATTAATTGCAGATGGTAAACAGTTAATTACTTATAGCGAGTAAGTTGTGCAAATAATTCCCGGTTACAATTATGCGATAACAATTTTATTCCATTACATGTATATTTCATCATGTCCATTTATAGAACTGATTCACCTCGTTTTGCTGACATTTATTTCGACACGTAATGCGCTTTAATAAATTTTCGTTGAATTAATTACGCACACTTGTAAATGTTTCGTCCGATAACCGATAACCGATATCGAAGACTGATGATGGAAACCAGCCGTAATCCTCGCGGACAACGTGAATTTCATGCATAATTCCGTCAAACATTTATTCGACCCGTAAAGTGTTTAAACAAATTATCGTTGAATTCATCACGCAACTGTTAATATTTGAAATCTCAAATGGGAATAATTAAATTTGTAATCCGAAACCCATTCCCGTAAGTCGATGTTAACGCGTTTTTAATCCGAAACACACTTCCGAATTTAAATGTTACCGCAACGTTAAAATATTCTTGCTTCAAATTAGCAGTGCAAATTTATTTTGTGTCGAATCTTTTTTCAATTAAAAAGAGCGCGAAAATTATGCAGCATGTACAGCGTCGCGTCATGTGTATTGTGCGTGTATTGAGCGTTTTAACAAGAACACAACACGTCAGGGGATTGACGCATGTTCAGAGGCAAAATTTCATCAAATCTATAAATAGTCACTTAACATTTATTTGATACTATAGAAAAATGGAAAAGTTTGTGTTAAATGAATAATTGAGAGCTTTTATCGTAAATATTTACCAGAAAGTGATTTATAAAAACGGAATAAACGGGATTACCGGGTAATAAATAGAAACTTGAAAAGTAGTTTAGTATACAGTAATAGAGTCGGGATGAAACGAATGCAATTTGGGAATCGTTCGAGTCGGGATTTTACTATTTGTGCGGTTAAGTTTTAAAACAATTAAACAATATAAAAAAATATTATTTTTTTTAAATGACTAGGGCATTTTCTTGAAATTTGGTGCGTCATAGCGCACCAAATGACGTCTTTTGACGCTGTTTTTCTTTGAGTTATAACGCGCCACAGAACGTGAATTGACACGTAAAATAAAAAAAAAATCAACGTCGGCAGGGGACACCCCTCCCGAACCACCCCTATCAGCTCCGGGGCGCCTGACAAAAATCCTGTGGAAAGCACTGAAGCCAGAAAACTACATCACTGTATTATGCACGTTTTTCTATAGGACCTGCTGACCATCCCTTGTTGTTTAATTACAATAACATAATTACATTTATTGCCCATCGTTACTACGTAGCTATGTTCCGGAATGTTCTACATAGAGGTCAATGTACGAATCTAATACGAGCGATGTTTGCTAAGTACATTTCGCAGTACCGGCGCCATTTGTTTGACATAGTTTGTACGGTTCATCTTGATGACTCATTACCCGCAATGAAACAAGGTGGATACAGAAACCAACACTAAAATAATCCGCAGCAGAGTCTTCAAGTACTTACTGTACTCTCAAGAATGTGTGAACGCGTTATCTTTATCTTCACGTCAAACGTTTTACATATAACATATAAGAAATGACAAACACATTTTGTTCATAAATTTCTTGGGGAAGAGAACAAATAAACTTTAACAATGTTATTTAACAAGGCATATTTTCCTATACGCAGCAATATGAGCATATATTTTCTTTCATTTGTAGTTGATCATTTGACACATTTTATCTAACACCTTAAAATGAGTAATTTAGGGAAACATTTACGAGTTAACGAAAACGGTGTGTGACATATTTCACTTCATGAAAACAAATTAATGTTACATTTTAAACACATTATTTACACTAAGTTTACTTTCGACAATCACTGCACGTGATCTTTAATAATGCAATTTCGCAAATATGTTTTTGCTTCAAAAACAATATTAGGATCGTCTTCTGTTTAAATGTCCGTATATTACAGATAAAATATTACACAGAACTTACAGGTGCATCAATAATTCCTAGTTTGGTTCCTAACCATTTACACTTGGCTTTTACGTCCTCTTGTACGAGGTTGAAGCACATGGCGATTAAGGACAATCCAAGGATCAGATAAAGAGCACATAGCACAAGTTTCTCTGACTTATCCCAGTCAGATGAGCTCACACCCGGAACCACGTCACCGAAGCCAATGGTACTCAGAGTTATAAAGCAGAAATACGTCCCCGTCACAATGTCCCAATTCTCCCAATACGCGAACAGAAACGTGCCTAGCATTATATATGATGTCATAAGTAATAGACACACTGACGTAGGCACTTGTATCGGTCCGGTGTGACTGCCTTCCTTTTGCAAGATAATCCTATCACTTTGAGTCGTCATTCCTCGTTCCGGATCGTGTCGTCGCCGGCGTCGTGGTTTGAAAAGAATGCAGCAGAGGCCACAGCAGACCTTGCCGTAGAGATTTCGGAAACCGTGAGCCATCAGGTCGCCGATATTTGTGAGGCACAGAAGGGTGAGTGGGATGCCGAGTAAGGCATAAGCTATGGTCATTATTCGCCCCTCGTCTGTTTTTGGCGCCACATGACCGTAACCTGAAATGAGCAGATTAAATCGATATGTATATACAAACAATGTGATGTACTAGTATTAAAATATGAATAGGTACTTGCAGGTTATGATTGGCCCATTTATGCCTAGGGGACTCTCCCATCCTTCTAAATTGGATAAATGTATTTCCAAAATTAGGGATGTCTAGTATATTTAATTTTACATTGAGAATATTTCTTACAGAAATTCCTTTACGCAATCAGCGCAGACCCTGATGAGACGCCGCATTATGCGGCGTCTTATCTGGGTCTCCGCTGTTTGCCAAGGTCTTTTTTCTAGACGCTAGGCATAAATGGGTTAATAGGTTAGGGGGGGGGGGGAGCTATACATTATGTATGCTTACCTACTTTGGGTTATATACAAATACACAAATTGAACAGAGTAGCATATTTCCTCCTTGTTCATGTTCGTTTTGCATATAAATTTTATTGAAAAAAACCCACTAAACATCGAGGTAGATTAAACGCGCAGTACGTGAGAAGATATTGTTCTAGTAAGCATACTAATAATTTCGTGCGTCATAATCTAGACATTTGGTACAAATTACTTTTGTCTCAGAATGATAAGAAATGATAACAATGAAGCATCTGAGGGTTTATGTTCGGGCGGACCATGTATTATATCACTTTGTATGTGGCTTGCATCGATAACAGCATGCGTAGTGTCTACGGAAACTTATACTTATTCGGTTTCAATCATACACAACACACAACAAAACGCATTACACTTTTTTATTTGTCTGGATAAGTCAAGCTTATTTTTCGAGCACATCGATATTAATGTTATTATTTTTCCTCCTTTTCAAGGTAAAATTACGTTTTCAATTATTTAAGTACATATTTAAATTTCATCAGAAGCATTTAATAATTAAAATGATGTTTTTCTTTTTTTTTTCTCGTGCCATTATCTGGTTCACTTGTTTTTCAGTTGCAAAAAAATAAAGTTAATTATTGCCTATAAATCATTTTAGTAAGCATCTGCCTCACAGCGCGCGCTTAACAAAATTATCTCGTTGCAATTAAAGAGATAAATGTGTGTGATAAAGGAGGCATATTAAGTTAATCGCTGAAACAGTTGTTTGCAATATATTTCATGAACCACCAATTCAAAATGTACGTCTCAATTAAATTGACTTTGTGTTTTGTGGAAAATCCATTAAACACTTGGTTTGGTTTATAACTTAGATAAAGTATAACGATTGTTTCTTCTTATAACTTTTAAAGACACGCAAAATAGCAGTATATGATACTATTTACAATGCTAAATTTGTAAAATGATTGTTTTGCAAATAATCGTACCCGTTTTGTAAGATATAAATTGAAACATGAACA
Source organism: Dreissena polymorpha (assembly GCF_020536995.1). Lineage (NCBI taxonomy): Eukaryota > Metazoa > Mollusca > Bivalvia > Myida > Dreissenidae > Dreissena > Dreissena polymorpha. The sequence goes on along the minus strand of NC_068355.1, from coordinate 98,247,836 downwards.
TTTGCGACATATTTGAAGTCTTCTTTTATAAATCAGTCAATTTTACGATAAGGAATTCTTACTTTGTTGAATGTTATAATCAGAGTCATTCTTTCAAAGAAGAGATATATACAATCTTCTGAAAACATGCTGATTCAGGATATTTATATACTTTACTTTATAAATATCGCGAACGAAAAGCGATTCGAATTGAAGCAAACGAATTTACCAATGAAACCGCAACATGTATGTAGATTTGCATACATAATTCGGATAGACTGTTACAGGCAAATTGCAAACGAAAACGATTGCCAGTCTCTCAAATGGCTGATTCCTCACGAACCAAAGTGGTTTCACTGACGCAGTCTGCTAATTGATAAGTAAGAACTAATAACTTGATTATGTACATAAAAGTGTCAATGTAAAACATTCCGCCAGAACGTTAACATATAGAAGCGTCTGCCAATGAATAAGCACTATAGCAAACAAAAATGTTCACCAGAACCTTTAGGCCTACTTACAATGCAGCCACTTTGAAAATAAATGAACAGTTTGAATAATGTTATGCATTAATTATCTGTGTAAGCTTGTTGTGTATTTTCTACAGATTTTAATCCCTATGCTGAACGTACATAATGCAATACTACTTCCTGTGTACTCATTATAAAATTAGACGTTAGATAAATCAAACATTATATTATGAACATTTTAAAATCTTTATTATAATTGAAATGTTCTGAAAACTTAAAAAAAAAACATCGCAGAACTACGCCATATTGCAGCTACTGTTGAAACATGATAGTTTCGAATAAGTTTAAAATAACCATAAAGCTATATATATGTATTATATCTGCAACATTAAACGATGCATTTGTTCGAAGCAATGATCTGTTTGAAAACGAGATATTAAGATACACAGCTTATTTCATTCCACGATCAAATAACAATTTAATAGTATAGTTTTACACTTTTTCGCGAGAACAAAAAATATTACATAATTACCTCCTAATTCTATTTTTACGAGCTGAAACGACTTAAACTTGGTATAAGAGTTTTAAAGTTTTACCAGATTGAACTATGATTTGCGGTTTTCATCCGTTTGGGTCTAACACTTACGCTATCACGGAATTCCAGACTAAATGTTGTGAATTAAGTTATCCACATGCGTCAAAGGTTTAATCTTTGCCATGAAAGCAGTTATGAGTATTTGAAGAAAATACAGAACCACGCATAACTAAACAAGAAACTCCACAATGGCAATGTTATTACATGTTAACGTTGACGGGTAACAATTACATTTTTAACGTAGAAGTACAGCATTTTTGTCTTTTTATAGTTTCGGTTATATTCAATAAACAATTGACTTTTGTAACCACCATTCGTTATTAAAAAATATTTCATATTCAATAAAAAAAACAATACACGCCAATCCGCAAATGCGTACATAGACAATAATCCTGTATTTGGTCAAGACGAGTATCTTTCTTCATTCTTCTTGCAAAGACTATGATAAAACCATCAATAAGAACCATCTCAATGTAGATAGTTAGAAAACAAAGTTTCCCCTGATACTCAACATTCGATGGAAAAGCTGTTGTATTAATCACACACATGATGATAGATATGAATATTTAACCACCGTCATCACAGTAGGTGTAAGTCGGTGGAAAACTTGCAACCTCGCCCCAGTCAGTTGGCAAATAGCACGCATAATACGGTGAAGATTTCATGGTATCGGTTTTTGATGTCGTTTTTGACCCACAATGGTACGTTTTCTATTATAGCAGTATAATAAAAATCATAAATGGGAAATAACTTACATACGAAAATATTCAACGTTTTAAATTAACAACACATACAGCCTTTACGGCAGCTTTAAGTACAAACAATATTTAAATGTAGTAAATGTTTCAAAATTTAGAATTGTGATATCTCGTTTAAGAGCATCAGCAAACAGACTAGAGGTGGAAGCATTGTGATGGAACAATCCTAAATAGATACGTTTTTTTAAAACAGAAAATGCAAACACTAACGTTCTTGAGGACGAATTAATTTTTTACTTGAATGCCCAGTGTTTACTTATTTACATAAGATGTATATAAATAATAAATATTACATGAAAAACACAAATATGATCAAGTTACTATTTTTTTCGTATGTGTAGTCAATTCCACTGTGTTTATTAATTGTTGTTTCAATGTTAAATAGAAGATCATGCCAGAATGTTTGTATTGTTGTGCAGTCCCAAAACATATGATTATTTGAGTCAATCATCATGCAACAAAAATCACATAAATTGGAGGGTTTAAGCTCGCATTTCAGTAAAAAGCTATTGTAAGAAAATATCTCATTATATATTTACATTGGAATTCTCTCAATTTTGTATCGTTTGTAAGCAATAGAGGTTTAAGAAAGATACTTTTAAAATCCAGTTCTTTTTCGAAATATGTTTCCCATTTGATAATGGATTTAACTGTTTCTGGACTTTTTAATAGGACTAACTTGGAGTAAATAAATTTACATAGTTTTGTTTGTTTGTTGATCAGTGAAATAAGGTGTTCTGTTTTCATCTTCTCTTTCCAATGTAGTGGGATACTTTGAATTAATGTATAATATTTCAGAAATTCGGTATTTTCTTAAAAATATAGTTGTTTAATTTGATCGAAAGTGTAAATTTCTCGAACTCTATAGTAATACAAATGCTCCACAAGGTCGATACCTCTGTCATGTCTGTAAAACAGAAGACCAGTGTGTTTGTTTTTGATAAGTGAATTATTCCAAATTATTTATATTTCTTTATTATCTATATTTCTTTGGATATTTAGTTTAGCGCAAGAAATTAAAATTTCTTTTAGAAATGAGGATTAAATGGTTAATGATTTAATATCATTTGGCTTTATACAATTTTCAAAATGGAAACGTTGCCATAGATTTCTAAAAATAAATGTACAGGGCCGTCAGTTTTTATTCCGACTGGAATATTCAACGTTTGATCCAGCTTGCCTTTAACCCAGCTATAAAACTTTCAATGTCAATCATTTTTAGCGCACCTTGTTTGTTGCCTTGTATTATTTGTGGTTGCTTAATTTTATCAGGTTTCTCGTTCCAAAGAAATTTGAACATTTTTGTTTTAAGTTCGTTGAATATACTTTCATTTGGGCCTTCTACGACTGTAAGTGGATATATTATTTTTGGTATAGCAAACATTTTAAGAACAGTAATTTTTACGATTGAGGAAAGATTCCATTTCTTCCATTTTTGTAAATAGTTGTTAAATTCTTGTATTTTTTAAATATTGTATTCCGTAGTTGCATTTGTTGTATTATACAGTTGAATCCCCAGCGCTGTTGCGTGTTCGCAATGCCATTTGAATTTTCCTTTGGGGCAATTTTTTTTATTAGTTAATGAACCGAGTGTCATAATTGAACACTTGTTATTATTTAGTTTTAATCCTGATATGTTCGAAAAAAATGTTTATGGTAATGATGAGGTTTTCAAAGGACTGTTGGCTGCCATCCAGTGGGAAACATGCATCATCTGCAAATAGTGTTTTATATTCAATGTTGCCTATTTTGACTCCTTTAATATTTTGATTATGTCTTATATTGTTAGCGAAAAATTCTATACAGATTATAAATAGGTATGGTAAGAGGGGACATCCCTGTCTTGCGCCCTTTTTAATGTAAAACAATTATCAAATAATAAAATAAAATATAAAATAATTTAACCCAATTTTTAGTAGACTGACTGAACCCCATAGTTTCTAGGCATTTGAACATAAAAGTGTGGTCCAGGCTATCAAAGGCTTTTTGGAAGTCTGAAAAGAAAATGAGTCCAGGTTTGTTATTGTCATTTACTTTGTCGATTATTTCATTTATTTTCCCCATTATATCTCTCTTTGATAAATCCTGTTTGGTCATAGTTTATGAACTTTTTAAGGAATATTTTTAATCTTTTTGCAATCGATTTTGTTGCAATTTTGTAATCCACATTTAATAAACACACGGGCCGCCAGTTATTTATGGATAATTTTTTTTTCCTATTTCAGCAACAGTGAAATTATTCCTTGGTTTTGAAGTTGGGTTAAATGTCCGTGTTGAAATGAAAAATTTAATGAGTTAATTAGATACTGCTTAATATCATTCCAAAAAAGTTTGTAAAATTCAATTGTCAAAACGTCCGATTCTGGGCTCTTATTATTTTTCATTTCGTTCAAAGAATTGAAACATTCGTAATCGTTCGAGATGTTTTGGTCTATCTTCATCTGACAGTTTTACAACATTTTCAAAAAAGGACTATTGTCACTATAATTCTGTAAGATATCAGGTGTATAAAGGCTTGAGTAATATTCTTTTATTTCTTTAAGTATCTTAACATGGTCATTTTCTATGTATCATTTATCCTTAGTTGTTTTATCACCTTTTGTTCAGATCTTTCGGATACAAAATTAGCAAAGAACTTTGTATATTTTTCAGCCCCTTCAATCCATTCAGCTTAAGATCTTATTAGAAAACCTTATATTTTTTCTTCGTTCAATGCATTGTATGCATCTTTTTTTCTTTTTTTTGTAATTTTGCTTAAGTATTGCATCGTTTGGGTTTCTTTCGAGTTGTTTTTCCATATTTCTTATGTTATTTTCTAGTCTAGTTTTTTTCAGTTTTGATATTTTGTTTCTTTTTGTTTGCCGCAAATTTAATGCTCTCATCTCTGACCCTGACTTTAATACGTTCCCATAATATATTAGGAATTGCGTCATTGTTGAAATGGACAGCTTCTGTAATTGCATTTTTAATCTTTAATTTGTAATCTGTGTCAAAAAATAACGAGTTATTAAGCTTAAAGTAGTCTGGAACTTTTTCAATCAAATCAAAATGTATGTCTAGGATAACAATGGAATGGTCTGACTTGAAGCCAGATTTTATTTAGCAATTTCGAGCGTTACTAATGAGGCAAGATGATATTAGAAAGTAGTCTAGTCGGGAAAAATGTGGAGGTTAGTATTTGAATGCCAAGTAAATGCTGATTTGAAAGGATAAAAAATCCTATAAATGTTTATTGGCCTCTTACAGACGGACAATGAAAAAAATGTACGAAATATATATATTTTTTGTTTTTAAAGCTAATCAATTGAGAGCTGACTAACATTATCAATAGTTTCTCTCTACGTACTTACATTTATTTATCTATTTAATATAAAAAATAAAAATATAAAAAACGATCAAGTGTATACAAATTTTTGCATTTAGGCTTTCATCTAGGTTCAGAGTGTATACATATTTTTGTATTAAGGCTTTCATCTAAGTTTCGTTAAACATTCTGTTCGTCATTGACCATCTGTGTATATATTGTGTTGTCATATGTGTGTACTCACGTGCTTTAAGCCTAATGTATGTTGAAATAAACTCTACAAAACTTGTTGGTCTAATAAGATTGGTCTAATGGAGCGAACATTTTGAATTAAAACGACTTAGATTATGCGACCTATACGTAGCCTAATAGAAAGATTGATAATTTAAGTATATCAAAGCCCGTGCAGTTAACACCTTGGAAATCGTTATAATATGAAAAACAAAAGCTTATAACGGCCAATTTTGACTGAAACGAAACGACCAACATAACTTATTAAAATATTTGAGCAGTTATACGAGAGATTAATTTACAAAGTATCTTTCTGAATAACTGGACCATTGTCTCCCATGTAAATGATCCCACTCGAAAAAGGGCTGATGTACATAAGTCACTGTTCTTATTCAATAAGAGTAAAGTCTCGGGACTTCATTTCTTATTACAAAAATAATCTGTACTGAACGTCGGTGCTGTTTGCAATCTATATGTTCGACTTGATTGCTCCGGCAGAATGATGAGTATAATGTTAAGAAAGGAGCTGCTCTTACTTTTATGTTCATTTTTTTTAAAGCACTTATAAAATCACACTCGTGAGTGTTCTCTCCTGCTGGTGCATCTGACATTCATTTACTGTGTTGGGGATATCGTTAAAGTCTCTTGAGGCGTTATGACTCACTAACATTTTCTATATAGTTAGAAGCTTGGTGTATATTTTTTCTATACAAAATGCTGTTAATTAGTAGTCATATACTGTTCCTCTGTTTTATTTGTTCTTTTCTCTTTCTGTCGAATGTGTCTTTATAGTTTTACTTTTAATGATGTGGGTATTGATTTATGAATAAAGCACGTGTAATATAAATTTTAAACGATTAACAGCAAAGATTAAATACTCAAAATGCAATATAGATTGATTTGAATAAAAATGTGTTTAAAAATGTCTGTAAGATATCAGGTGTATAAAGGCTTGAGTAATATTCTTTTATTTATTTAAGTATCTTAACATGGTCATTTTCTATGTATCATTTATCCTTAGTTGTTTTATCACCTTTTGTTCAGATCTTTCGGATACAAAATTAGCAAAGAACTTTGTATATTTTTCAGCCCCTTCAATCCATTCAGCTTTAGATCTTATTAGAAAACCTTATATTTTTTCTTCGTTCAATGCATTGTATGCATCTTTTTTTCTTTTTTTGTAATGTTGCTTAAGTATTGCATCGTTTGGGTTTCTTTCGAGTTGTTTTTCCATATTTCTTATGTTATTTTCTAGTCTAGTTTTTTTCAGTTTTGATATTTTGTTTCTTTTTGTTTGCCGCAAATGTAATGCTCTCATCTCTGACCCTGACTTTAATACGTTCCCATAATATATTAGGAATTGCGTCATTGTTGAAATGGACAGCTTCTGTAATTGCATTTTTAATCTTTAATTTGTAATCTGTGTCAAAAAATAACGAGTTATTAAGCTTAAAGTAGTCTGGAACTTTTTCAATCAAATCAAAATGTATGTCTAGGATAACAATGGAATGGTCTGACTTGAAGCCAGATTTTATTGAGCAATTTCGAGCGTTTCTAATGAGGCAAGATGATATTAGAAAGTAGTCTAGTCGGGAAAAATGTGGAGGTTAGTATTTGAATGCCAAGTAAATGCTGATTTGAAAGGATAAAAAATCCTATAAATGTTTATTGGCCTCTTACAGACGGACAATGAAAAAATGTACGAAATATATATATTTTTTGTTTTTAAAGCTAATAAATTGAGAGCTGACTAACATTATCAATAGTTTCTCTCTACGTACTTACATTTATTTATCTATTTAATATAAAAAATAAAAATATAAAAAACGATAAAGTGTATACAAATTTTTGCATTTAGGCTTTCATCTAGGTTCAGAGTGTATACATATTTTTGTATTAAGGCTTTCATCTAAGTTTCGTTAAACATTCTGTTCGTCATTGACCATCTGTGTATATATTGTGTTGTCATATGTGTGTACTCACGTGCTTTAAGCCTAATGTATGTTGAAATAAACTCTACAAAACTTGTTGGTCTAATAAGATTGGTCTAATGGAGCGAACATTTTGAATTAAAACGACTTTAGATTATGCGACCTATACGTAGCCTAATAGAAAGATTGATAATTTAAGTATATCAAAGCCCGTGCAGTTAACACCTTGGAAATCGTTATAATATGAAAAACAAAAGCTTGTAACGGCCAATTTTGACTGAAACGAAACGACCAACATAACTTATTAAAATATTTGAGCAGTTATACGAGAGATTAATTTACAAAGTATCTTTCTGAATAACTGGACCATTGTCTCCCATGTAAATGATCCCACTCGAAAAAGGGCTGATGTACATAAGTCACTGTTCTTATTCAATAAGAGTAAAGTCTCGGGACTTCATTTCTTATTACAAAAATAATCTGTACTGAACGTCGGTGCTGTTTGCAATCTATATGTTCGACTTGATTGCTCCGGCAGAATGATGAGTATAATGTTAAGAAAGGAGCTGCTCTTACTTTTATGTTCATTTTTTTTAAAGCACTTATAAAATCACACTCGTGAGTGTTCTCTCCTGCTGGTGCATCTGACATTCATTTACTGTGTTGGGGATATCGTTAAAGTCTCTTGAGGCGTTATGACTCACTAACATTTTCTATATAGTTAGAAGCTTGGTGTATATTTTTTCTATACAAAATGCTGTTAATTAGTAGTCATATACTGTTCCTCTGTTTTATTTGTTCTTTTCTCTTTCTGTCGAATGTGTCTTTATAGTTTTACTTTTAATGATGTGGGTATTGATTTATGAATAAAGCACGTGTAATATAAATTTTAAACGATTAACAGCAAAGATTAAATACTCAAAATGCAATATAGATTGATTTGAATAAAAATGTGTTTTAAAATGTCTTGTTTGACACCCATTTTGTATTCTACACATAGTTTCAATTAAGGAACAACTCGGAATGGTTCTTGTCAGATTGAACTAATGTGTGACCATCATCCGTTAAACCTTCTGATAATTTAAAGTAATTAAAAGTTAAAAAATGCGAACATTTCATTACAAACACATGACAATATTTGTTCTGTCCTGATAATGTGTCAGACAATAGTTTTATGATAGCAATTTAAACAAATATAATTAAAAAAGTTTATTACAGATTCGATGCTATTTATCATGTTAATTTAATTTTGTCAGAAAACAACAGCAACAACATGCATAAGTTGATATATATATAATATAGTTTTTTGATAGCCAGTAAACTATGTAGGCCTCGTGTACACATATACCAATTACTCCTGCTAAATTATAAGGAGTGTCGTAATATTGTTCTTAGTAAGTGTAAGAAGGAAACTTCGTAAACTCGTGTAATTCATTATTCCACACAACAGGTTGGCCATGAGTTAATGAATATCAAAATGTAAAACAAAAACGAATTCCATGACGCATATGACACATTTTCTTACTAACCCACGCGATCAAAGTAAACATGTCTATGTAATTGGATATGCATCTTCTTTGCCCCTATGCCACTGACACAAAAAGCTTTGGCGTCTTTGCATGCAAGTATGATTTCAAAGACATCATTTGTTTAAGAATATAGCATTGTTTGTTGACATACAATAACTATATAAACACATTTACAACGTACGGTTTTGATTTCTCAGAATTTACAGAAACACGAGTTTAACACACGCACACACACGCACACACACACACACACACACAAGCTGTTGATTTCATAGGATTTCTTGTGCACGAGTTGGTTTTTCTCAACCTCTTTCAAAATCTGAGATATCGAAGTAAACATAACCCGTCAGTTTTTAAATGTGTTCTAGTATACGTGGAACATATTAAATGCGGTACATGACATGAATTGCGTTTTTCAATGAAAGAACCAAGGTAAATTGTCTGTTTTTTGTTGCCTTGTTTTTTGCTTTTAATGCTGATGTTGTTGCTGTTTTCCTGTGGGGTATTATCCAAATTAAATATTACAATGTACGGTAGAAATATTACGTGTTACAGTTATAACTGTATTATTTGTATATTTTTATAATCAAAGTTATAATTAAAATTTCATTCCGTGAACTATTTCGATATTTTAAGCAATTTAAAAAGCGTTTATTAAATAATGCTCGTGCATCGGTTGTTCATAATTTCATTGATCAAAATGTTAATTGTTATTAATCTAAGCTGAAAATCTTCTTTAAACGAAACCAATCATGGGAACATTATTGCGGTATCTCTAATCGAAGCAATTAAATACAGCGTGTACTACCACAAGGAAACTGTTATATAAGTTCTATGCTTTAATCAAAGCCCATGCAAGCGCTCTATTTATCGTTATCTTGTTTGAAACTGCACGATAACTGATAAACTTGAGAGTGTGTTTTTTTTTAATTCTGACATTTATTGTTACGTAAGTCACAAAGAAGCATTTGTTATTTTCTTAAAATTTCGAAATAAGTTTCAATAAATATTCTGTATTTGTATAGAGTTAGGATTCATATCATTTTCAAATTGAACCCATCGGTAACAGTCATAATAAAAATCAGAAGATTCTATTTTAAAACGAATACTCTTATTTGAATGAAGAAATAGTAACATTTTTCTAGTACACCAGCCAATATTAAACAAATGGGCCATATTAATCAAATACATTATTTTACTTTTTATTAAAATATGCATGTTTGCTTTATATTTTGTTATTTCAAAATCGACACACAGATGTTTATGTAATGTGGGTAAGTTTAAATAAAGGAGGCAATAGTAATATTAGTACTAAATATAAATCTACATTTGTAATTATTACGTTTTTCATGTTAACACGGGAAATTACATACCGATTGTTGTCATGACGGTGATAGCATACAACATTGAGCTGGGATATGACCACTGTTCTGGTTGCTCTTCAGTTGTGTTGTCACCATTTTCAGTATACACAATCTCTTTACCGTCCCATCCCGCTTCTTTAGTTTGTTTATACACTGATACAGAAAACTCTTTTAAGATTAAATTCACATCTGATTTAAACTGTTCCCTGCTGCCCTTCGTAACCGTAGTCTCAAATGCTAATCTGTGAATTCTTTCTGTAAAATTAAGTCTCATTTGAGCCATTTCTCTCTTTTTCGTTAGTTCCGAACTTCCTTCCAACTTCTGAAATATAATTCCTCCGAGTATGCAGTAAGCAACAACAAGTGAACAAAGTCCGATATGGGAAAATAAAAAAGCAACAAACTTTTTACAACAGTTAATAACTTTTTTCTGTCGTTGTCGCACCTTACTTTCTCGCCTTGATGTAAGGCGTGTATTCCGTTGGCGTTGTTTAATAAGTTCTTCCTCTGTAATGTTGTCGTCGGGGAATGGTGCAAATGATATTTTACTTTCGTACACTATGCCTGTTATATCCGAATGGACATCTATTATTTTTTCATTAGAGGGGGACATTTTGCCAATACTTGAATTAATTTCATTTTGAAAATAAACCTTCGCGACATTGAAATCTAAATCATCATTTGCTTTGTGGCAATTATCTACACGCAGAACTTGATGATTTCTTTCGGAAGTATCAATGCTTTTTGTAATATGTTTCGCCTCCTTTGCCTTTCTTAGACGACTAAGCCTAGATTTAAGGGTAACGATAGCTGCTAATGAAAGTCTAGGAGGCCGTTTCGACGAATGTTTTTCGGAAGCCTCGGAATGTTTATTTTGATTTTTAAGAGATTCTTTTAAAGATTCATCCGGTATTTTTTCTAAATTTTCAAGAGATCTCGACACAGTACCTGCTATTTTACGGACTTTCACGTTCTCGTGACTATCAAGGATATCCGTTAAAGAAGCAGTTCGTCCAGCTTTGATGAGCGCTGCGGAAATTGATTTGTGTTGTTTCTCTTTGGTCTTTCTGATAGTTAGTTTTGATTTATGATTACGTTTAGATTTTATTTTCTCGTTTTTCTGCTGCTGAATAAAAGATTGCCCGTCGTCTTCCTCATTAACCAACTGATTATTTTCTAAGTGTAATTGTTTGTTTTTACCACTTTCATAGGATTTGCCTTTTATCTTTTTGTCGCTTTTCACATTTCCAACAAGTTTGTCAGACACCATTCGATCGATCTCAACACACACTTTTGTATCGTTACACTCTTCTGTTAAAGTACATAGATAAGCATCTTCGGGTACATATTCGTTTGATTCAATGTAAACATTGTTGGTAGTCGGACCAAATGTAATCAATTTGAGTTGTTTATCTGGCTTGACCGGTTTGAATGCACTTTCAACTGATGTTTGGTGTATGCTTGATACATCGCTTTCTTGGTCTATGATGATTATATCTCTACGTAATCTTGTAAGATCTCCTTCGCTACATTCGTTTTTCTCGAATAGTAAAGAATTTACATTCGTTTCGCCTGCAAAATCAGTTTGAACGCACTGTGAACATGTTTTAACTCGTTCATATTTTTTGTCTTCAATGGTGTATGTTTGTGTGCAAGAGTTTACAAGCATTATATTTTCAAAGAATCTATCTGTGTTTGTAGATTCGTCTTTTTTGTCCTTTATAACATCTTTAGTGTTTCTTTCTTTTGAAAATTGTCTAGTATATTTGGTATTTATTGGCATATTTATTGATTTTCTGTTCGGTACAGAATTGTATTGATCAGGGTTATCAAAACAAATGGTATTTTCAGATTCATTTAAAGACACGCTAGGTCCTGATCTCCGACTAAAACGTCGAGGTGATACATATAAACTTCTCTGTGGCCTTACTTCACCCGAAGCATTACTTTTTACGTTATTATCTTTAGGTGTATCTCTGAGAGTCGGCCCACTGTTTTTTAAGCTAAATGGCGTGCAGTCTTTTTCATTTGAATGTTTGTCTATTTGCTTTGAAAGTAGACTTTCCACGTGCTGGGGTTCAAATCGCGACAACTGTATATTTTGGCGAACAATTGGGGGTGTACCAGAACGTGAGCGCATCGGAGGTCTTTCATGTAATTGTAAAAATTGAGAAAACGACTCCCTCTGTCTTCTTTCAATAACTGT